>NW_023494803.1:2702314-2879814 GCF_904425465.1 Colossoma macropomum
ATTTGCCATTTATAGCAGAAGCCTGGTGGAATTTAAAAGGCCTGTTTAATGTGATGTATGAGTTCTGGCCATGGAGTTCAGGTGGTGGGTGAGGGTGAGCAGGATCTCCAAGACTTAATGTTACTTAAAAGTTCAAGCAGATGTGCATACAGGTTCACATTTCAGCTGAAAACACATTTCAATCAAGCCAGACGAAGGCAAAGTTTTTTAGTCCAAGCAATGGATTCAACGAATAACATAGGTTCGTATTGCTGCATTGTATTGCTATAGTACAGTTACGCTCCGTGTTTTTATTGTTAATGATTAATTTAGGTCCTTTCACTGTAATGACATCAGTTTGTATTGTGTAGCTCTACCACATGTAAGTGTTCTACATGCATCTACTCTCTAAAATATCTACCACAAGTTAAGCATAAATGTACACCTTAAGCCCGAGTTAAACATCTGCAGTGCTTTTTTCATAGCTTGTATATTTGTATAACTCTCAGGCTCAAGATGTCAGATTTTTTTTTTCTTTTGAATAAACTTCAAACGAATGTACAAATAGGCTTAATCTTTAAATATTTGTTGCAACAATCGCACGTTTGAAGCACTTCTAAGAAGAAGGAAATTAGCAATCTTAAAAACAGGAGCGATGAAAAATAATTAATTTATCAGACAATTTATATGACATTCTAATTTATATGCTTTCTCTATACACAAAATGCTGCAACTGAGCTTAAAAAAATACTTAAGCCATTGTTCTTAATTGTTCTTTATTTTTGTTGACATTACTTGGACGTTGTAAGTAAATAAGCAAATAAGTGAATGAATAACTAAAATAAACAGTAACAAGTGCGGTTTGCCGAAAGGGCTCGCGCTGTTTCTCTGAGTCCACCGCCCCCCCACACCCCACCCCCCTTCCTCTTTATTTTTTGTCCCCCTTTCCTCCCCAGCGTGTGTTTTTGAAATTTCCGGGCTAGGCTGTGCGCGCGCTATTGGCCGGCGCCGCGCTTACCTACATGCAAATGAGGGCGCGCGCGCGGCAGCCTTGGAGCCCAGAGCGCGCGCGCGCGCGGACCGCGATGCATTCGGCCGCGTGCGAGGCGCACGAAAACGGCACTTTACGAAAAATAAAAAAATAAACAAGAGCTCGCGCGCTCGTTCTGCTGGACTTATTTATTATTTTCTTTTCTTTTTTTAAAGAAACAACCAAGCTGTTTTTTTTATTATTGTTATTAAAAACCTCTTTATATGTAGCCTTAACTGAACAAACCGAGCGCGTTTTTATTGTCCCGTAAAGCGCCGGAGCGCCGCACTGTTATGAGGCGAGGATGAGCCACTCTCAGGACAGCGGAAGCAAGTGCACGGCCGCCCCCATCTCCAGCTTCACCATCCAGTCCATCCTGGGCACGGCGAGCGAGGGGAAGGAGCAGAGCCCCGCGGGAGCGGCCAGGAAGCGCGCGCTGTCCGTGTCCTCCGAGGACGAGTGCAGTGGGGCTGAGGACTCGGGGGACTGCTGCTGCTCCGAGCCCGGGCTGCCCGAGCCCTGCAGCCGCCACCAGCCGCTCAACTTCTCCTGCCTGGGTAAGACCTCCGGACCTGCGACCGGAGACCCCCGAATCTTTCCTTATTGGTTTATAGGGTTATTTTAACAGTACGGGGCCTATTTGTAGACTAAACAGCACAGCAACACCACCAGTGTGTGTTTATGACCACGCTTTTGGACGCTACATGTGTCCATTCATTCTAGCTCAGTGTTGTGGGTTTTACTTCAACCCTGGACAACCGGCCAGCACTATTGACCAGTTTCTCAGAGCCAGATTAAGTCTAAACCGAGGCTAAAAAGAATTTTAACTGGTGATATTAGAGTTTAATTCAGCACTGTTTTATTTTATCAACCCTGGATGTTTTCAGCACTGTAAATGTAATGCAACACTATTTCCAATTTCTCAGAGCCAGATTAAGGCTGAACTGAGGCTAAAAATGACCAGTTTGGTTCAAAACTAAGCCTAATCCATCTGTTTACTTGTTAATTCAATACTGTTATATTTTATTCAACGCTGGATGTTTTCATTCAGCACTGTACATGTTAATGCAGCAGTGTGGATGTTGATTCAACACTATTTCCAGTTTCTCAGAACCAGATTAAATCAAAACCGAGGCTAAAACGAATTTCCACGGGTGATATTACGGTTTAATTCAGCACTGTACATGTTAATGCAACAGTGTGTTCATTCGACATGGGTCAGTTTCTTAGAGCCATATTAGGTCTAACACTAAACTAAAAAGAATGTCCCATACTGGTTCAGCTCTATCCATGCAATTTAGTCCAATACTAAGGCTTAATCCACATCTATATGTGCTCATTCACCACTGATACATTTTATCTCCTATCAACACTGCACGGTAATTCGTTATTATGAGCGAGTTACAGAGAATCCCCAATGTTGATTCACCATTTATCATTTAAGACCAGGCTTTGTCCCCATAAGTGATAATTAGGTCCTGCACATTTTTGAATTGAACGGTGTAGATATTTTTTATTAAAAAAAACAAAGTGAAACCAACACTGTGGGCTTTGATTCAAAGCTGTAGATGTCAATGCAACAGTTTAGGGTTGTTTAGGTTTTTTGGTCAGCACTAGTTTTTAATTCTGGAGATGTTTACGCCACGATTTAGGTGCTAATTCAACGCTACAGATCTGAATTAATTGGTGTAATTCATGTTTATGTATTACTTTCGGTGTTAATTCAGCTCTGTACACTTTAATTCAACAGCAGGTGCTAACAACGGTTCTTCAATGGTTCTTTAGCAAGGGCAATGGTTCTATTTAGAAGCATAGATCCTATATAGAACCAGTTCATGCTTAAATGTTTCTTTGCATGTTGTTATTTATGGTTCTGTATCGCACCAAAATGGGTTCTTCAACTGTTACCTTATTTTTGGTTCCATATGCAACACATTCTCCATCTCAGAATCGTCTCACCATGCAGAGAACCATTTAAGCATGGCTCCAAATACAACCATGGCCTTTACTGGAGAACCCTCGAAGACCCGTCTTGTGTACTGCAGAACTGGTTGTAACTTTTGTCCATCTCCACTGGTCAGGCTAGAACGCTGTTGTTTTTCCCCGCTGAACAGGGGACGAGGTCGAATAATCAACGCAGTGTTTCTCGCGCGTCCTGCTAATTGATCGCGCCGCCTCTTTTCCCGCGAATCGCGCCGCATTTGGCCAATCGAGCGTTAAATGTAAGCGGCTTTAATTAATATCGCGCACCAGTGTCGCTCATATTACAGCGGCGAACCCGTCACCTTTCAACAGTCGATCAAACAGGCGGTGATGAGCTCTCAGCTAAAGCAGCGAGTAATGGGCACGCGGGATAGGACAAATAAAATACTCCAGCTGATTAATTAATTAGCGCGCGACACGGAGGAAGCTCCGAAGCGAGACTTCAGATGAGAAAACTTCGCCCACTCACGTCAAACTCGTCAGTCTGGAGCAAACGGCGTCTTTGCGGTGCTTATTTGTGGCCAAGTGGGTTGAAATGAGGCTCGTGTTCGAACACTTCTACTGTAGGTTTGAACTCTACACTGCATTTTACTTCAAGCACTGCAGCTGGTAAATCAACACTGTAGGTGGTAACTGGACACTGCAGCTGTTAACCCAACGCTGGGGATTTTACGGGGCATTCTGCGCAGTTTACAGTAACAGGAAACCAATTATCAGGTTGCATTTGATTATGCTGTCATACTGTACAGTAATACAGTGCTACGTTTCTCCATCTTGTAACTTCACTGGAAGTGTCAAAATTCCAGGTGTTGATTTGAGACCTGCGATGTTGCATTGAAACGTACAGCATTTAACTACAATCTAAAAGCTTGATGTTGGATTTTTATACCTCAAGTTCTGTACGAGTTCATTCACCATTGGTTTTATTGCGTCTTTGTCCATTGCAACCACATTTCGCTTATGAGGGGGGGTAGCCCACCTAGACAGGAACAGCAAAGCAGCCTTCAACAAATAGAATGAAGCTGAATTTTTATTTTAATAATGAAAATGAAAAAAAAATCTGGTTCATTTTTGGTTGATGGAGTTGAGTTAGGCTAAGAAAACTTATTATTACATAGGTACTACATAAAATTACATATGTATAGACCTTTATACATACATACAAATTATATTTAAGTACTTATATATAAAATTATAAACACAGTATATATATGGGAGATATTATTACAAACCGGTAATTACACATGTATAATACCTATAAGACATAATATTACATATTGACACATATATACAAAACATGCTGGACATTGCATGCAGATAATTACACCCGTATTACGTATGTAAATAAATATTGTTACATATATGAAATTGCACATAATGCATATGAAAGATTATTATTGTTATGTGCCTGTAATTACAAATATATAATATATGTGGGAGGTTATACTACATAGGGATAATTACACATGTGAATATTTTACACATGTAATGTAATTTTATTACAGGTAATAACACACATACAAGACATATAGAACATTGATATTTCATTGATATATTACATACATATAATTACAAATGTATAGTACACCTAGGAGATTATTGTTACATGGATATAACTACAAATATACAATAATATGGGACACTTGGTAAATACAGATAATTACACATATGTATTACATGTGGGACCTTGTTATTACATACATATAACTACAAATGTATAATGCATACGGGACATTGTTATTACATACAAGTAATTACAAATGTATAATACATATGGGAGATAATTACATATGTATTTAATATGAAATGAAATATTTTTACATGTGAGTAATTAGACATATACAATATTTATGGGACAATATTGTTATACACAGATAATTACACATATAATACATATGAGACGTTGTTACATATAGGTACTCGCAAATGTATAATACATACGGGACATATGTATTACTCTTCGTCCTGACAAAGTATAAAAACAAACGTCTCTTTGTGTGTGTGTGTGTGTGTGTGTGTGTGTGTCTTGCCGGCCTCGCAGGTCCCCCCAAATCCCTCCTCCAGTCCCAGGACGGCCTGGAGCGTCCCGCGCGCCTGCCCCCGTCCCTGCTGTCTGCGGACTACAAGGAAGAGCACGAGGAGGAGGAGGAGCGCGAGGGCGCGTCGTGCGAGGAGCGGCGGCGCGAGGGCATCGGCGCGGACAAGGCGGGCGCCGCGGCCAAGAAGAAGACGCGCACGGTGTTCTCGCGCAGCCAGGTCTACCAGCTCGAGTCCACGTTCGACGTGAAGCGCTACCTGAGCAGCTCGGAGCGCGCGTGCCTCGCCTCGAGCCTGCAGCTGACCGAGACGCAGGTCAAGACGTGGTTCCAGAACCGCAGGAACAAGTGGAAGCGGCAGCTCTCGGCCGAACTGGAGGCGGCCAACATGGCGCACGCCTCGGCGCAGACTCTGGTGGGCATGCCGCTCGTGCTCCGCGAGAACGGGCTGCTGCGCGTGCCCGTGCCGCGCTCCATCGCCTTCCCCACGCCCCTATATTACCCCGGAAGCAACCTGCCCGCCCTGCCCTTATACAATCTTTATAACAAGATTGACTACTGACTCACAGACGACAACCGACGCGTTACCACCACCATCATCATCATCATCATCATCACTGTCATGATTATTATTATGATTATAATAAGGAAAAAGTCCCATAATGAACGAACTGACCTGAGTCAGATGTGTACACCGTCTCCACATGAGCGAATCACAGCTCGGCTACTCGGCGAAGCCGCTTTGTGACGAAAAACGCGCTAAAAGTTGCGCTTTTTCCGTCATGAGGCATAAAAAACTGAACTGGACTGATGACGTCAACGCAACTCTAGCCAAACGCGAACTCAAAAACTGTGTTGATGCGTTTCATTTATGTGCAAATGCTGTACACATTTCGGTCAACAGAATCCAGTGAAAACCATTCGAAGGGGAATTCCACCCACGTTTCAACATTTCTCATAATCCACTCGTTGTAAACAAAAGCCGTTCAGGTTTGATGTGAAATGACTGTCTGATTTTTTTCACAGTGGTGGTGAACGGAACCAAACGTCTTTATTTACTACCCAAATCGAGAGGTTTTTTTCTATGGTGAAACAGTGGTCAGTCTGAGAAAGTAGGCACTATTTTGTCTGCACGTATCCCTCCGCCAGGGAGAAAACAAGTTTAAGGCCAAAACTCGATTTCAAAACTATCGTAAATCAGCGTCTCAAGCATTCGGACGGCGTATTCATAACTATGAGGTAGATTTTATTGTGTATTTATTTTTTAAAATTGACTTTCGTCTTTGCACAAACAACAGTCACGTATAACTACAACAAGGTTGCCAGTTGCCATGCAGCCTACAAATTAGAATACAAGTTAGCATTCTAGATTTGCCCACCCAAAAGTGTCCATCATAATTCAGCGACCCCCACCCCCCCAAAGAAATAAAATAAATATTAAAAATAAAAATAATGAACTGAATCAATTAAATTTGAAAGAAATTGTCTCGTAGCACCCGAAATTAAAGCAAATGTGAGACTTTCCATTTCATATATTCCATAAACAATCTTTCAATGTTTTTTTTTTTTACCCACAATTCAACAGTTGGGGGGTCTAGCTGAAGCATGTTAGAGCCATTAAACCCCTCAGACGTCTGGTTCCCATCACCACCACTGTGACCAATTCTGACACACTTAAAAACATGGTTCTTCATGGGTTCATTAGTTCTATTTAAGACCATGAGTTCTATGTAGAACCATTTCATGCTTCAATGGACGTAGTGAAATGGTTCATAGCGAAATGGTTCTCCAGACTGATGGACAATGTGTTATATTAAGAACCTTTTTGAAAATGGTTCAATATAGCACCAAAAAGGCTTCTACACTCCAAAAAAAGAAGGTTCTTCAAGGGTTCCTTAGTAATGGCGATAGTTCTATTTAGAACCACGAGTTCTATGTAGCGCCACTTCATGATTAAATGGTGAAATGGTTCTTCAGATTGTGTTGTACGTTGTTCTCTATAGAACCTTTTTGACATCTAAAAGGCTTCTGCACTCTTAAAAAAAGAGGGTTCTTCATGTGTTATTTAGTAATGGCAATAGTTCTATTTAGAACCACGGGTTCTATGTCGAACCTCTTCATGATTAAATGGTGAAATGGTTCTGCAGATTGTGCTGAACACGGTTCTGTACAGCACCAAAAAGAGTTCTTCTATTATTACGATGGCAAGAACTCATTTTGGTGTTATACATTACCACGTACAACCATTGCCATCACTAAAGAACCCTTGAAGAACCATCTTTTTGAAATGCGTAGAACGTTTCACATCGAACCGCTCCGAATGGCTCTGTTTACACTTTAATAAACGAATTATTCGACTTCTTCGTCAAATCGGTGGAATTCTTCTTTAATTCTTTCAGCGAAAAACACAGAAACGTGTTTTAAATTTTTGGAAGAATCTTTTTATTTGGGTTCAAAAGAAAATCAACACATTTCTTATTATGAGATCAAACGAGCGTCGCAATCTCCCAGAAATGACGTGTTCATTAACAACACGCTTCTATCTCTGACGCAGCTGACCGATGAGAACACATCTGCATTGTTTTTTCCGTAGATATGTTCAAAGGTAGCACGCGCTGTGTTGTTTTGGGCACATCTGTTTTCACAGCGCTAGGTGAGAATTATTATCACTATTATTATAATCATAAGATGAAAAGAATCCCATCATACGTTTATTACAAACCCGTTGATGTCCATCTCTTTATACCTCTTTCTTTGGTTGGCGTAAAAACGCGAAACGTTTCTTATTATGCATTAAAGGAGTGTAAGAGGAGCCAGTGAGGCGCATGTGTACGTCATATAAAATACACCGTGTGTATAAGGATTATTTTGTACGTTTACATTTCTGTCCCAGTTTTTATTTTTCGCGTTATTTGAGGAGTGGTGAGGGGGGGGGGGCTAATAAAAGTTTAATAACGTTCCACGTGTGGCTCAGCTTTGAATCAGTCCATTTTTGCTGAGATTGATAAGAGAATAAGAAGGAAGGTTTACCCTGATGGGTGTTTGCATTGAAAAAGCTTCCTCGGCTCTTCATCTGATTCCTTCTTGGTACATTTATGGTTCCATAATGAATGAATGGATCAAATGGATGCACAGAAAATCTGATATATGGCAGTGTAGGGACTTTAAATATATGGCATGGATTTTTACCCTTAATGCAACTTACATTAGTCACATATGGACATATATGTGACATACATGCCAACTAATTTGAAATTAAAATTAAAATTATTCAAATAAGGGTTATATATTTCAGTCATACATCAAGCATATATGTGCAACACATACATTTAACAATAGGTTAGAAAACATTATTCCTATATGGTTGTCATATATTACTCATACATGCTATATAACATGCAGCTTTGTGTAATATGTAATGTAAAACAGGCTAATAAACATAGGAAATATACCAAAATAATCAATAACATTGGAATAGTCTAAGAAATTTGTGACATATGTGCCAACTTAATTGATAGATAAGCCACCCATTTACAAATATGGAACTTACATTTTAGTCTTACATCAACATATATAAACGTATTGCTGCTGTCGGACCAAAACCTCAATTCTCTCTCTGTTTTTTCATAATTGATTTTTTGACATAGTTTGAAAATACCTACTGTCATATACATTGTGTGTAAATTTCAAGATGAATGGACCAAAAGAAATGGCCTAAAATGTTTTGAAAACGTCTGGTTCCATTGACTTACATTAAAAGTAAAGTAGTTTTTTCCTTCTCCTGTAAAGTTACCATTTTGGAGACACAAAGTTTTGGTCCAGCAGCAGTGATATATGTGCTACACATATATGTAAAAATATGCAATATTTTTAAAAGCCTTTTGGTGTGTATATGGGTAGGTGAACACATTTGTACGATACATGCATCAGACACATATCAGACAGACAATATATATAAATATACAGTCCATATATTATGCATTGGTGTTCACCCAACTATCAGACCCAAATATGATCCATATATTATACATATATGTGAAATCTTTAATACTTATATATGTGTACATAACACATATGTTCATCTGCTTTGAAGTACATGCCTGATCCTTTATGATATATGTGCATATGTGGCCATATGTCAGATTTCTGTATCGGTTGTCACTTAAAATGAAACAGAGGCTGAGAAACATCAGGTTTTTCATATATAATACATTAAATTAACACACGTTCCCATTTAACGTTCCATTGAAGGAAGCTATTCCAAGCAAGGTATGAATAAACAAGGATTATTATGTGTGTCACTCATCATAACGTGTTTTCTGCCTGTCATATTAAGTCTTGATACTCAACATGATCTTCTGTGGTCCTAACTTCTTCATTAGATTGAGGGTATCTTCAGCTACGGCACTAAGCTTTAAATCAGCTATTCACTCTAAGAAGGAAATGAAAAAAACTATTTTGCATTTATTTATTTTTGTTTATTCATTCATCCACTTTGTTTATTTATTCTAGCTACAGCGTAAAGGATACTTTACTTTCCCTCTACTTTCCCTACCAAAATGTCACATTCAGGCAAGCTTTAACAATTTCAACAGGCCATAGTTGAGCTATAAGTCCATAGTTTTAACCCTTTATATTTATTATGCCTCATACTGTATAGCAGGCTAATAAAAGACTATTATAATTATATTTATTCTCCAAATAAGCCAACAAAACCATACGATTTCCATCCGAAATTAAAATGTAACTCATTCCATGTCATTGTTTTGACTTAGAGCATTGACTTTGCAGCTTTTCTGTTTATTCATTTAAGTGATATGATCCAGTATGTATTATACAGCATTAAGCATGAAACTACTGCAGAGGTTTTGATGAAGAACTAAAGTCTTAGAGTTTAAGGGGTCAATATGGGGCGGAAAATTTGATCTGAGAAGTGGGGGTGACCAACATCGAAAGGCCATAGCCTACATACGATGCAAGCACTACATGAAAGTTGGAATACATAAATAAATTTATGTAAACAAAGCACTATATTCTTATGATATCTAATGTGAACATTAAAATATGAAAACAAACAATATAACTAATAGGAATTACATATGTGCACAAAGGCAATAACCATGTAATGTTGATACAAATAAAAGGTGGTGATGCTAGCTGTTAGGCTACATACTGTACTAAGCAGTGCTGCACACATTGCTCTTGGTCCAGTTCAGTGTGCACAAGGAGCTTTTTGCAGTTGCCCTCTGTTTTAGCTTGCAATGATAATGCAATATGACTGATGTGGAAGATTTATTGGACAATATCAACTTAAAAACTATGCACTTTTTTGACAACCGTTATGCAACCTCATAAAAAACGATCTGACATAATAACAAAAAGTGGGAAAGATATGCCACCCCAACCCTTGTCACCCCCTGAATTTGCACCAATAAGTGAATATAATACCGGAGACTGGCGACTGTAGCACGAAGATGTAGGCAACATCTCCATAGATTCATGATGGGACATTCATTATTATTATTATTATTATTATTATTGTTGTTGTTGTTGTTGTTGTTTTGCTACTTGGGGTCCTGGATTAGCATAAAGAGCTATTACATTACTTCCAAACAAATTGCAGCTAAAAAATGGTAGATCCTTGTAAAGGGGGCCAAGCACAACAATATACTCTTTAAAATGGTGCCAAAAGGTCCTCTTTGGAGCATAGAAGGATCACTTTTGGTTCCCTAATGAACTTTTCAGTGAAGGATTCTTTCAAGTACCCCTAAATACATTTTTTTAAAGCACACACACACAAAATATATTGAATGATAGATTGTTAAATATTTTTTATTATTACTGTTATACCAAAAACTATGAAAGTGTCCCTAAACCTCAACACTCATTAAGAATGCAAAGACCTATGAATATGCATGATTATGCAAATTGTAAATGCCCCTTTGCTTCCTCTGCACACGGTCTCCAAGTTTGAGATGAGATACAGCAGAAACAAAATAAGCTCCCACTGTGATATTAATAATCAGATAAATGTGTCATTATGTCACCCCGATCCCACTGAACTTCACCCACTCAGATTTGTTCTCTAAAGTGGCCTCAGTGCAGGGTCAAAGAGATGGAATTGGTGGTTTAGCATTCTCACTAAGCTAACATTTGCCTCTGGCGCTAATGAGGATATAAATTAAAAGTAGCCTTAGCTAACAGCTGCACAGTTTATGCACTCAGATTTGAGTTTTCATTCTCTGAACATGCGTCAGTGAAGCTTCAGTGACTTGTAATGAACCTATCTGGTTGCTCAGGAAGCTGGTTTGGCCTTCTCACTAAGCTAACGCTAGCTACTAATGCTGAATAGGATACTGAAGCAAAAGTAGCTTAAGCTAACAGCTCAACACACAAAAACACAGGTTTAGCTGCTCAGACAGGAGTCTTTAATATCTAAACATGCCTCAGAGTGGAGTCAGTGAGCCAGTGGTGATTTAGCATTCTTGCTAAGCTAACATTCAATTCTGGTGCTAACAAGGATATGAATATGAAAAGCAGCTTAAGCTTCACGCACCAAAACACAGGTTTACTCGCTCAGATTTGAGTCTTCATTCTCTAAACTTGCATCAGAGACGCTTCAATTGGCCAGAATGAACTTGCAGGGTTGTGTGTAAAGCTGTTCTGGCTTTCTCACTAAGCTAACACTAGCTTCAAAAGCTAACAAGCGTACTGAAGCAAAACTAGCTGAAGCTAGCAGCTCCACTCACAATGATACAGGTTTACCTGCTCAGTTTGAAGGCTTTGATCTCTAAACTTCAAGTCAAGAGGCTTTTATTGTCACTCCAAACTTCTGTTGGTGAAACTTCTCTCAGCTGGAATGAACCTGGGTGAGGAGCTGTAGCATGCTAAGCTACTGCAGTAGAACGCTTCCACCTACTACAACTACAACTCTATTTTAAACCTTTTTAAGTAAAAGGGGAATAAAAATTTGATGCCACAGTATTTTTAAACATCATTTATCTATTTTAGCTAACAACTAACTGCGCAGTCCAAACATTTCAAACAAGTAAGCTAAAACATATGAGAAAGTTGGTGTAGATCAGGGGTCTTTAATTAAAATTAAGTAGGGTCCAGTTAAAGAAAATTTCCTCAAGCAAACGTCCAGAACATCATAATGTGCAACTTACATTATGATTCAGTGCCATACACTGTTTACTGAAGTAGCCTAGTAGGTATATCAACATCTTATGTAGTCGAGAACTGAATGTCAAATCAAATAAAGTACAATTCAGTCACATTTCAACAACATTTATTGTCAGCTTTCTGTTTGTAGAGCACAACGTGAAATAATCTTGGTCATGCTCATCGTAATGCACAGATTTGATTGGCTGAGTAGCGTCACGTGTGATATTTACAATGCATGCGATTGGTCTGTGAGTTTTCTGGGCCGCTAAAGCGACACGGTAAAGGCTAGAAATAATACGCCAATTAAAATAGGACCACACCGCGACCCTAGCTGGACTAAGCGGTTAACAACGATGATGATGATGAATAGGACCACAACGTCGAAATTAGATAATTCTACATAGTTTATTGGTTACAGGTCCAGGTCCGCATAGGATAGTGTCTGGGTCCAGACTCGGACCGCAGTCTGCCTATTAGTGACATCTAGTGTAGAGGGTAAAACCTCTGCATTCTACACTATAGACTGGGGTTCAATCCCCTGCCTGGGTAAACACCCTACACTATACCAATAAGAGCCCTTGGGCAAGACTCCTAACACTACCTTCCCCTACCTGTGTAAAATGATCAAACTGTAAGTCGCTCTGGATAAGAGCGTCTGGTAAATACATTACATTCGTTCATTCAGAAAGGTGTGAAGAACCATGTTAGAGTTTAAAGAACCTCCACATAATGTAGAGAATAATACATTTTTCCCCTTAGAACCTTATAACTAAGCCAAGAACGATTCAGGAACCTTTATTTTTAAGCATGTAGCCTTCTAATCACTGGCAATCTACCTATAGACGTGTTGTTGGTGTAGCCAAGCCCTGTATTCATTTGACATGTCAATGGCTGAAGACAAACGTTCAGTTTGTGTTACAGTGACACTGGGTCACGTAGAGCAGTGCTGTTGTAATTAGGGATAATTACATGATCCCCCGTCCCACGAACACCCCCCATCCCCACCCCGCCCAACCCCATGAACGCACACTCAGGCCTGGTTGGAAACAAGAACGCTGAAGGAAACAAGGATGACAGGACTTGCAGTGCAATCTGATAAGACGTTCCTCCTGTCCAATTTCAAGAGGTCTAGTGGTGTCCTGTTGCCTCGGCCTGTCACTTTTGTGTCCATCCAGCCTGGCAGCCGGGGAGAAAGTTCGTGTTAACGGGGTGGAACATGCTTTCTGACATGGCTGTGTTGTCTTTAAAACTTGTAGCTTCACGGTGGATGCAACCCCAGACCCAATTTAGGATATCCATCATTGTGGTGCTCAGCTTAGCCTAGTTAAAGTGGAAAACAGTATTTTCCTCACTTTTTTGTTGTACGTAAAAACACCTTTTTTCAAAAAATTTCAATCACCAGTCAATATGGTCCATATATAGAAACCTAGCTGCAAAAATGGCTTGTTTTGAATTGATTTTAATTTTTGTGATGTCACAGAAACCAACATACTGACATACATCCACCTATTCGGCCTACTGCAATTTAACTCCGCCCATTTACCCTGAAGCTATAAGGAGTGTTTCAGCCCAGACTGTTTTCTGAGGGAGAGAGAGGTGAGAAAATGGTCATGTAAATGACTGTTTTTGGAATATAAATAAAAACCAACATTATAAATGGACCTCAGGGGAAAAAATAAAGACAAATGTCGTTGACGTTGGTATGGAGCCCTGCTGGTGATATCTGGTACAAATAAAAATAATGCGTGGACAAACCGTTTTAACACATGGGAACGAGATCCTAATGCATGGGAACAAGATAATTAAGTCGTGGCCACGACTTAGGGTAGCGTGGGAACGAGATCATGCCTTATTAAGCTGTGGTCAAGGCTGAATTATCTCATTCCTACGCCTTGCGAAGTTTCCACAGCTTACTAATTCGTAGCCACACATTGTTTTTATTTATACGAGATGTCACCAGCAGGGCTCCGTATATGGGCCTCTAAAGGAAAACTTCAGCATCTGCCTATTGACTATTATTTTAAGTGACTTTCAAGTTAACATGTTTTCAGTTCTTTCATGACAGGGAAACACGTCAAATTTATTATGGTGATCAACCATATGGTCCGGATGCAGCTGATAGACATTAGGTTGAAAAATGGCAGATTTTGCCTTTAAAGCTGGGATGCATTATCTACCATGCACTGATTCATTAAATGACTGTAACCCAGAGGGGAAGACATCATATTGTTTTCAACCTCAACATTTATATAACAGATGGCAAAACAGGACACGAAAAATGAGAATTGTTTAAATTAGTTCGTACTATTCTCATTACAACAAGTTTTTTTTCAACTTGTCCTAGGTTTTCCTAGGTTGGTTGTTACGCGACTTGATTTTCTTCTGTGGTCTGAACTTCTCTTTTTGGTTTTAATTGGATTTTTAGTCAAATGCAATGCATCTTCTTCAGCTGTGGAACTGCAGTTCCAAATCAGTTATACATACTAATAGGCAAAGGACAAACTACTTTGCATTTATTTATTTATTTATTTATTCATTCATTCGTTCTAGCTGTATCTCCTTGCTAGCAAAAAGGATAAGTTACTTTCCCTCTATGACCTATCAAAACAAAGGGTAGGCCAGGTGAACTGGCCAGAAGCCAGAGAAGAAGCTGTGCTATAATTTATCGAGCAGTTTCCATCTGATTTGCAGCTCAGCTCAGGGTGGCCGATTTCAGAACAAATAAGCTTAAAGTCCACACTGTTCATATAAGACTTCTGTCTTAAATGTGCAACAGTTAACATTTACTTACTATAATGAAATGGCATGGAAATACACTGAGCTGCCAGTTTATTAGAAATACCTGCCTTGTGCACTCTTTGGCCATTTTATCAGAAATATCTCCCACAGAGGTGCAAAGTTCAGGCACATCAGTTGCTGCACAGTTTATCAGCCCCTCAACCATTAACAAAAAAGGACCATCATAGAACCATCATTAGAGCTCCAAATTATCTAGATAGATACAGTACTGTCCAAAAGTCAAACACCACCCTTCATTTATTTCATTTCCAATAAAAAAAGCCTCTTCCAAAGTTTGTTATTAAATTTGCTCTTGAGAAAGGTCCTAAGAAAAAGCCTACATCAGTTTTACGACGTGTTCTTAAACCTCAGAACTATTGCCACCTTTGTGCTCCTCTTACAATCCCAGGCCTTTTAACATACTAAGGCTTATTATTCAGTAACTACAGGGACTTCAATGCAGACTGGCTGAGCTATTCTTAGGTTATAGAAGTGTGCAATGAAGCTTTGGGCATGCTGGTGGCCGTTTAAGGGGTTAAAGCTGAAATTGAAATTACAGTATCACCTGCATAACATCCTGCTTTAAGGTCCTGTTCCACTGGAGCACAGACTCAGGTCGTAAAATGTCATTACGGAGGTACAAAGAATTAATGATACATAAAGCTTGCTTATTGTAAGAGAGTTCAAGGTTCATGACCACATGACGATAAACCTACAAATATGAGATGTTTGCTCCATTTTGCAAAACCGTTGTGCTCTTGAGTGTACATAAAGTCTGTTCTTACCTAAGAAAACATTGGTGAATGTCAAATTCTTTGTGAAAACGGCGTAAGTGGGTTTTAAGAAGAAATTTTGGTAACACTTTCTATGAATGTCACCTTTGTAAGCACCTATAAACACATTCATGACATGTTAAAATGCATTTATAGGGCATTATAAACATGGCTATAAATATTTATAAAAATGCATTACACGTTATAACCATGCTTATTATGCATTATGAATTGTTAACATAATACATTATAAGTACTGTTCATAACAAATTATAAGAGCTCGTAAGTCGTATTAGTCCGCTCTAAGTAAAGTGAAGCGTACTGTACTAAAGCCTCCTCCAGTGTTCAGAGTGAGGCTTCAAGTTGAAGTATTTACTGAAGGATTTACTGAAACACTAAAACATTCACAGTAAAGCACATTACAGGCTTCAAATGTCAGAGTTTAAACTAGGGCTGCCATCAGTGTTTTACCCAATGTGGGAAAGGTAATGTACACCACCGTTAGCTTGGTATTTGTCTTTACTTTACGCTCTCCAAGCTGGGACTGACTTCTTTGGCACTGAAATTATAACATGTTATCAACACTACTTATAATGCATTATATTAACAATTCATAATGTATAATGAACATGGCTATAAGGTGTAATTCATTTTTATAAATGTTTATAATCATGTTTATAATGCTGTATGAATGCATTATAACATGTAACAAATGTGTTTATAGATGCTTACAAACGTGACATTCATAGAAAGTGTTACCGGAATTTTTTCTTAAGAATGGTTGGTGAATGAGGCCCATAATTTCTTAATACTTATCTTCTGGATTGTTTTACAAGGACTCTTATTTTGAAAGTGGGCAGGCTAGCCTGTTTCTGGGTTCTCTTAATGGAATTATGGCAGTGTTGCTGACCGCTGAACAAGCAACACGTAGCTAAGCCTAGAGCGAATTGTTAGCACAAAGCATTCCATGTTAATAAAGCACAACAACTTGCGTGTTAAAGTTCTTCAATAGTGTAGAATGACGCAATAATATCTCATTTTTCTGTATTTACTTTGTCTACACTTTACCTCTTTCTCCATAAGGGTTTCTTGACATCTACACATCTTTCAGTCCCATTTTTTTGAGTTGTCTTCTCACAGTGGAAGGACGGACAGAAACGCCTCTGGATTTTTACTGTATATCCGGTTGATCTGATTCAGTTTTGGTGGTCTACCCAGTCTTGCAGGTGGTTGTCAGGAGTCCAGTTTTCTCTGTATCCTTTAATCATCTTTTGAACTCCAGTTTTGTCCGTTTACTGATTTTCGCTGTAGTGTAGACAGATTGATAGACAGATGTTTGTACATAATTAAAAGGCAAGAAATCCTTTACACCTGATTTATAGATGAGCTGGAGTTTGTGGACGGGACGGTCTACCTGTGTTATGTATTGGTTAAATGGCAGGTGTGAATTACAAATTTTAATAGTGTGGCCATGAAAATGATTTGAAGTGGTTTAAAGTGCTGGGAGACAGCAGGAGGAAGATTTGTTGAGATGATGTGTTGTGCCTCAGGATTCATCCAACCTGCCTGGCACTGGAGGAAAGCAAGAGTAATTCAGTTTGCGATGTAATTTATGAGTGCAGTAATGGGCACTATATATAAAACAGAGAGACAGACAAGGAAAGGAAAGGAGGGGCTGGGCTTTGAGGATGTTTTTTACTTGTTACCGTAAGAGGTGGTATCTTTGTAGTTAATCTTGGGATTGATAATAATAACACTGTAAACAATTGCTGTACTTTTTCAGTAAATATTTACAAAACACTGCAAGATACAAACAATGCAAATACCCTCAAATGTACAACAGTGTTCCAACCATGTACCTTAAAGGAACTCTGACCGTTAAGATATGTCATCCTCAGTATGGTGTACATGTCCAGCAGTGTTGAAATATAATGTCAAAACCAAGCAAAATACTTTATTTATTACTGATCTTAAGCCTTTCAGTATTTTTCATCTTTGAATAAAGTGTGACTTCATCCAAGAATAAAACCAAAAACTTTTATTCAGTGTAACCATATGACATCATCACATTGCTACAGTGGTGACCTACTAGTAGAGGGACGTTTGCCTATTTGTCACTTATAATAAACCAAACATTTCCATTTGGTTTATACGTCATATTTTAAGGGAAAATTTTGGTGAAAAATCAAATTTATCCAATTTTCTACTTACACCAAATTTCAATCTATTAGCTAATTAATGCTTGGTGCCCAAGGTTTGCTTGTTTAGTTGAGAAGTGGTGTGCTAGGCTAACATTGCAAACAAATACTGGAAGTCAATAGTCACCAAAACCATTTGCACAAATACAGGCCCAAATCTTCATATATTTGCTTCAAAATGTGTCAAAACTATTTCCTCAATAGAGAGACCATTACACATTTAACCGCTTACAATCCCAGTCTTATTACATACTAATGTTTATTATTCATTAACTGCATCATATCAAGGAATACTTTGGCAAAAAATCAAATTTATCAGATTTTCTACTGGCTCCAAATGCCAATCGATTAGCTAATAAATGTTTGGTGCCCAAGTTTTGCTTCTTTACACTGGAAGTCAATAGTCACCAAAACCGTTTTCACAAATACAGGCCCGACTCTTCATACATTTGCTTCAATTGATGTCAAAACGATTTAGTTAACTGGCCTAGATAGACCATTACACACTTAACCCTTAACATTCCAGCCTTACTACATACTAATCATTATTATTTAGTAACTACAGGGACTTCAGTGCAAACTGGCTGAGCTATTCTTAGGTTATAGAAGTGGGTAAGAAAGCTTTGGGCCTGCTGGTGGGCTCTGGCCGTTCAATGGCTTAAGCCAAAAATTGAAACTGCAGTATCATCTGCATAACATCCTGCTTTCCGGTACTATTCTGCCTTCAAACTATGGGAGGCTAAAGTACAGGCTTAGGTTGTAAAATGTCACTATGGAGGTACAAAGCATTAATAATACATTAAGCTTGCTTATTACAAAAGAGCTAAAAGTTGCATATCGAATAACAATAAACCTACAAATATGAGGTGTTGGGTTAAATTTTTCAAAACTGGAGAACTCTACAGTCAGTCTGGTACATTACCACTGATTTCCTACTGATACACCTCAAACCTCAGCTTTTGGCAACAAACCACTAATTGGCAAGAGAGTCACTCAGACTTTACTGTATGTGATGACCATTTCTCTCCTGACGATTCCCAGCAGGTCTCCCAAGGAATATTCTAAAATCTACTGCTGCACCGATAACATTTTCACAGATAACACTTCAAAGAAATGAATTCAAGCAAAGCATTGTTTACCTTTTTCCTTTGTCATGCTCACCCACTCTCATGCCATATGTAACTAAAAGGATGTGGCTGATGTTGGCTTCCTATCTGGCAGCATCTTCTTCAGGTTTCTGTTCCACCTTAAATGGTGCTGCAGTTACATTCTGGAGTTCTTCAGATTATAGTTTGGCCTAAAGTGTATTTTTTAAATAAATACAGACACTCGTGTGCAAAAAATGGGCCAATCACAAAATGGCAAAACATTAAGCTTTAACTGGTCTTAAGCAACAAATCATTAATCAGTATATTAGCAAGAACTGAACAAATATATAAAGTAACTTGATATGTGACAGATTTTCCCTTTGATTCCTTTACAGTTTTGAAGTCTTGTGGGTAAACTTGAAGACAGAATGAAGAGTCGGTATTGTTCCACTCAGCATTGATGGCTTCAAACAGTTGAAAACACCTGCCAAGCTAGTTTGTGTTTAACGTGAGACCAAATACTCTCTATAGGGTTCAAATCTGGACTTGGACCATCAATAAATCCGTTCATATTTTGGTCTTGGCCCATATTCTTTGTGCAGGAGTGTAGTGTAGAGGTACATGCAGGGCATTATGAGGAAAAATAGCACTCAAATGACATTTTTTCAGATTTCACAATTATAGCATCATCAACATGTGTAGGTTCACTGGTTGTTTTGGATAGTAAGTAAAATACGTATATCATATTGTAGACATTGCAACCTCTGGTTCTTGTCACCACCACTGTAAAGAAATCTGAGTTGGTAAGTTTCTCTACAACACTGGTCATCAACCCTGTTCCTGGAGATCTCCTTCAATCTCAAAAGCAGTACCCCTACCTCTACAGACAGCGCTAGCTTCATGGCTAATGAATGAGAGGCAAAGGACTGGACAGACGTTTACAGCGATTGGAAGGCATTACAGGCGGCATCTCCACGGACCTGCTTTTGCCTCTAAATGAATCTCGAGGAAGCATAACCAGGTTTCTGCTGGGCTTCCACGTCACTTCTGACCCGCATGAGCTGCCATAGCTCCAGACTAATGGCTCAAATGGAGGGCTCGAGCCATAAGTGATTTATCCTGATTCTGCTTTATATCAGTCCTAAATGGAAGAGCCAAGGGGAAAATCATGTTTACACCCCTCCTCTCTCTCTCTCTCTCTCTCTCTCCCTCTCTCTCTCTCTTGTTCCCTTTCTCGTTCTGTCTTTCTGTCTCTCCTTCATAAAGATATCGATATGAAGCCATCAAGTTGTTCCCAGAGCTACTTGAAAGTTACTCGTGGTCCGATCAAAAAGACAATATATCACTGACTCAGCATTTAGTTATTGCCATTATTTACAGGCAAGTTAAAAGAAAATTCCAGGAAAGTCCATGCTAGGCCAGTAGTGGCTGTTGTGAGCCAGCCGGCCTTCAGGCACACCCCCCCAGAAACTATAGTGGGGCACTCCCTTTAGATGAACCAAATCAACCATATATACAATTATTTTATACATTATTAAAGACCTGCCTTTGGCCATTTTATCAGAAACACCTACCATATTGGTGCACTTTGTAGGGTTACAGTTACTGACTGGAGCCCATCTGTTATTGCACAATTCATCAGCATCCCCTCTACCCCGTCCATCAAATTATCAAAAGAAAAACTGGACAGTTATCAAGTCAAAAATGACATACGTCCACAGCTGTCCAGATATGTTTTGGGTGGTGGACCATTGTCAGCACTGCAGTGACAACAAAATGGTACAGGTTAGTGTGTGTTGCACTGGTATGAGTGTATCAGGCACAGCAGCTTTGCTTGGGCCTTTTAAACCTGGGCCATTTTATTGGAAACACTGAAAACCAAAGATAAAATAAATTATAAATCAATTTAATGAAAATAAAATCAATTCTGACAATTCGTAAACTGAAACTCAACAAAGAAGATGTTTAACGTCCAGATTTAACCTGTTTTGTTAAGTATTTTATTTTTTTTTAAGCAATTGCAGAGCATTTCTATTGGTCCATTCATCATGAAATTTCATATTGTGTAAAATAGCAGCTGCTGTGCTCACATGATGCAGAAAAGTTAAATATTATAAAATATTTGGGTTTTTGGACACCAACGACCAATGATCTAGTCAACATCTCATTTTAGGGTTGTTATAAACTTATTATAAGCTTATTTAACTTAATTTAAGACATTTCTTGTTTTAAGTGCTTTTAACCTTTTCAACTCCTTTAGACCACTGGTGGTTCCAAAACACACTTCATCATATTCTTCATAACTTTCATATTTCATAAGCTACATTCTAAAGGTGGGGGTCGTATGAGAGCTGTAACTGTCTTCTTTCCAGTCAAATAGATGCGTGATGTAATTTTAAACCCTTATAATAAAAGAAGCTGAACTTTTTTGTTCTGCTGAAAGTCGACCCATTTTTCCACAAATCTGGGCTATAAACTATAAACAGATGGCGTCTCTTCAGTGATCTGCTCTGTAAACATTATTTTTATAAAATAATACAAAGCGCGTCTCAGATTTTTGGCTTTCAGCAGTAAATTGTAAGCCTATAGCAATATGTGTATCATAAAACACGTTCTGTTAATTTGAGGGGAGCTTTTACAAAAAAAATAAATAATAAATAAATAAAAATTTACATTTATTTCATGCAGTTACTGAATAATTTGCCTTACGATTTGGTCATGTAAATTCAGATGGACAAACCAAAATATACCCTGGTCAATAAGAGGTTAAGTCAAGTTATCTTGCTTTACTACCAGATAATCATACTATACAGATAATTTTACATTGTAAGAAATATGTTTGAAACAAGCCAAATGATCTGCCAATATAGTGATCAATCATTTAATGTATAACAAGTAAAAATGTCTGAAATAGATGTAAAAATCTTATAATAAGGTCAATAATCTAAAAATAAGAGATATTAGTTATATTGACTAGATTTAAGATGATTTCACTTGCCGAGATTCCCTTTTTTACAGTGTGCATGTATTTTGGTTCCTAAAGTAACATCAACAAATGAAAAGTAAACAGAATTGCCCCTACTTTGTAGATGAAGCACCCACACAACAGCTGTTTGAACTCTGTCTCCCTCCCTCTCTCTCTCTCTCTCTCTCTCTCTCTTTCCACTCCACTCCCTCCCTCTATCTCTGCTCCATCTTTACTTGTCTCCTTCTTTTAGACCCCCTGCTTCGGAGGGGAAGTGGGGAAGATGAGGCGGGTCATTATTCTATTTAAAAGCTACAATTTTTGTAATGGTTCTTGCAGCGGGCCGCAGAAGTGCAGTCAGCCTCCCTCAATATCCTGGACATTATTTGCTCGTTTAGTTAAATGATGTTTCTAATTGGCTCATAATTAGTTGTAATGAGGCTGAGTCATACAACTCTGATGTGGGTTCATCTTAATCCAACATGGCATCCCCAATCACTCCCCCTCCCTCCCTCCCACCCTCCCTCCCTTTTAGGGATAATTACCCACAATGCCCAGTGGCCAAGGAGTGCAGCAACCCTTGCTGCAAATTGCTTGGTTTCCTGCCATCTTGTCTTTGCGTAAATTGGAAAATTAAGTTTGCGGAAGAGCAGGGTTGAAGACGGGGCTGCCACATTTACTTTTCCCATCTGCTTTAACTGATCTACATGGCTAGTATAACAGAGAGAGTAGGAGGAGCCACCTGGGAGGAGCTGAGCTTTCTTTCTGTTAAGATTGTATCCAAAATTAATTAAAGGAACTCAGCAGCGATTTTGAACCCAGTGTCTATCTGCTGCATCTGTGGTGTGTGGTCAGTTATCATGGACAATAATTTTGACACGTTTCCCTGTACTTAGAAAAAAATCAGTGGATTATTCCTTTAAATGTACACACACACACACACACACACACACACACAAACACACACACGGTATTTACACATCAGTTGTGTCAAAATGTAGTTGTGGTTATGTGTATTATTAAGTATATATTATATATAATATAGTATAAGTATTACTTGTGGTGTTTAGTGTTGGGGGGTCGCTGTCGGGGTGAAGTGTGTGGCTATTGGTGATGCCTTTTTGAGTTCAGTGTCCTATATGTGCCCCTTTCTGCCAGTGTGTTCAATAAAGAGCACTTCTTGCAGCAGATTATGGCCAACACTATATATATCTTTATATATATATATATATATATATATCTTTATATATATATATATATATATATATATATAGAGAGAGAGAGAGAGAGAGAGAGAGAGAGAGAGAGAGAGACTTGAGACTTTACAAGAGAAGGAAAACACATACTTTACTTTTAATGTAAGTCAATGGAACCAGACTTTTTTCCAAGTCATTTTGGGCCGTTTCTTTGAGTCCATTCTTCATGAATTTTACACATAATGTAAAGGGCGACAGACATTTTCAAATTAGGTTAAAAACTGAAAAATGACAAAAATAGAGATAAGAGTTTTCTTCCTATATATATATATATATATATATATATATATATATATATATATTCACGAATTCCACTTATGTTATTCGTGATATATCCCAAGATACTTTCACACCCAGTACTATAAATAATTTTTTTTTAATGGAGGACATTGAGTTTTAAGTAGCACACCACTGACCAGTGATGTCAGAAACATTAGAACTGGACATTAGGAGGATGAACAAGCTAAAGCAATAGTAAAGTGGACAGTAAAGTGGACAGCTTCAGTTCTCCTCAAAACAATATGTAACATAGTGGTGTGACAGTGAGAGGCTACAATCATAGAGGTGTAGTGAAAGTTGGAAACTCTATTTACTCTTTGGAAATCATGTGATTTTCATGTTCAGGTTTTTGTGAATCCTGCATTCATGCGATGACCTGCTCTCTCTCTCTCTCTCTCTCTCTCTCTCTCTCTCTCTCTCTCTCTCTCTCTCTGTGTGTGTGTGTGTACTGTAAAAGACTGGAGCTGAAGGTCATTGTGGTGGGTTGGTGTTAACATAAGACCCTTTTGTGGTTTGACTAAATGAACATGACCACTCACTGGAACCCACTCACCCCCTCTAACCAGCACACACACACACAGGGCAACCCACTCACCCTCCCCAACAACAGAGCTTGTAGAGCCAAGCGGTCTGATACGCTTCATCTCTCTCTCTCTCTCTCTCTCTCTCTCTCTCTCTCTCTCTCTCATTCCCTGCCACACAGTATTCACAAACTCTAAATACTCCATGCACATGCCTACAGAGGAGGGACATAGATTTGACATGCACTTTATAAATATATCACTGTTGTCGGAAGAAAACCTTGTGTCTCCTAAATGGTAACTTCACAGGAGAAGGAAAAAACATGGAACCAGACTTTTTTCCAAGTCATTTTGGGCCGTTTCCTTTAGTCCATTCATCATGAAATTTATATACATTGTAAAGGCCAACAGGCATTTTCAAATTATGACAAAAACTGAAAAACATCAAAAATGGAGATGCAAGGTTTTGTTCTGACAACAGAGTTCTAAACTCTAGAAAACATCAGCACAAGGACTCATTGGGAGCTTCATGAAGTGAGTTCCTATGGCTGATCTGCACACAAGCCAGAGACCACCAAGGCCAAGCGTTGATTGGAGTGGTGTAAAGCATGTTGCCACTGGACTCTGGACTGATGAACTGATGAACCTGGGTTTGGCGGATGCCAGGAGGACTCTAACTACCATAATGCATAGTGCCACCATTAAAGTTCTCAGCAAGCTTCCCTTTGTATAATAGCACTGAAGATGGAGAAAGAGCTCATTTCAAAGTGTTTAGGTGTGATATTTTACACAAATCATCCCAACCTGACTTTAAATGAATACATTAAAGGTAGTTTGGTAGTCTGAAGCAGATTAGATGCTTTCCTGACTACAGTATTTATGGTTGGTGAGCTACCTAGCTCGCTAGCAATCATAGATTTTTTTATTCTTACCACAGTATTGCTAACCACAGCTAAAATGCTAAATCGTTGAAATGCTAAATTGCTAACTGGACTGTGATGAAAATGAGGAAACTCTGGTTGGCAAGGTTGTTTTATTGTGGCTACTAATACTGTGGTTTTCTCATTCTCACCACAGTATTGCTAGACACAGCAGAAATGCTTAATCACTGAAATGCTAATTCGCTAACTGCACCCAAATGGAGACCTGTTTTCATCACCAATTTTACAGCTCTGCCTTCACTGCCTATTTCACTAAGTTGCAAACTGCAGTTGGGAGCAGGTAAAGCTGTAAAACGTGGAGGCCAGTTCTACTCCAGAACCAGGACTGAGAACATCTGTAGGATTAGCTATTTGAAGTATCCACCACCAGCCAATCAACACAACTGTAAAAGGCACTGGGGTCACCATCGGCCACCATCCCTGTGGAATGCTTTTGGCACCTTGGGCGGAAAAGGGAATCTGCTGCGATTTTCAGGAAGGCACTGCTAATGTTTTGCTCAATCAGTGTACGTATTGCACATTAGTGAATGCACTTATATTGTTCAAAGACGCAGTGCTAAAAAGGAGCCTGGCAGCTGCACAGATTCCTGACGGCAGCTTTAAATTCACACACCTCCCTTTGCTGCCTGGGTATCAGTGATCAACCACTAGTGGGTCTTAATTAGCTCTTTGTACGCTTGCAATAGGCTTTTCTTCAGCAGCAGGGTGGAGTCCCTGGGAAGTGGATTAGTGGCCCAAGGCAAAACCTCACTGCTTTCCCTGTATACACCCCCTAACACACAAACACACACAATAGCACAAGGGATCTCTCACCTGTCAGCTAATTAGAGTGTAGTTAGCTGGGAGGGAAATGTTGTCTTAAAATGAAAGGAGATTTACTGACATGGGGATCCAGAGGTCACTCAGGAGCCTATGGTGAGGGAAAACAATGTCCAGGCACTTTTGTTTTTTGTTATTTAATATACTTCCAGTCTAATATTCATTGCCAGTTTAGGCTGAAGATGGTTTAAATGTTTAAACGGTGAAAGTGATATTCAGACATCACGATTAAACAACGTCAGTACTTTGTTACAAAGCCGTTGCTGGCAATTATAGCTTTGAGACGCCTACAGTAGGAAATAATAGTCTATTTGCAGCACTGTGGTTCAATTTTGGCCCAATCTTTCTTCAGTTCCCCAAAGTCACAAGGGTACCTCTGAATAACTCTCAATTTGATAAAACTCCATAATTATTAATGATTTTCAAGTCAGGAGATTGGCTAAGCCAAGCACCTTCGCTTTTTTCAGAAATTATTTTGGGTCTATGTTTGGGGTCACTGTCTTGTTGAAATGTCTGTCTTTTACTTGGCTGATTAGATTAAATCCTCCTCTTATGTCTCCTGGTACATTGCTTCTTTCACATTTTGTGTCAAGCCCCATTACCTTTGGCAAAGAAGAAGCCCAAAATTATGATGCTCCCACCTTCATACTTCACTGTAGACATGGTATTTTTAAGATTCATCATTCCTTCTGCAAACATTACCAACTAAAATATTGCCAATGAGTTCTATTTTCAACTAAAACTAAGTAAAAGCAATGGCTGTTTACTCTGAACTGCTGTGTAACTTCTATTCTGCATTTACATTATGCTGGCAGACCAGTGTTATTTCCATAGTAATGTTACGGCAACATTTACGTGGCTGTACAACGTCAAGGGACTCGCATTCTCATCATTACTCCACATTTGAGGCAACTTATTTGCAATTTGTAATGACTATAATGGCAGATTTCACACATGGCAATGGAGCTACAGGCTTTGGCCTCCCATTCACTCTTTTAAAGGCCAGAGCACACAGATCCAACCTTACCCAACAAACACCCTGTTGCAAACTGTGAGTTTTAGAGCTGGACCTTCAGTTTGGGCCTTAAATGTAAAAGAATAAATAAGCAACAATAACACATCTCTACAATAATGCTATTCTCTGCTAATGCCTCTATGTGATTCCCGGTAGTATGTTAGCACCAAGTTAACAGTAATTCATATGATTGTTTTGTTGTTCTGGATAAAGATGGACATTTGAAGCTTGTAAAAGACATTGGCTGTTTTTTTTTACCCTGTATGTACAAGTTTTACAGTGATTCTTTTAGTAAAGTGCTACTGCAGCCTTTTATATCTGACTGGCTATGACCCAATGGTCAGGTTACCATTCAAATCCACGGTCAGTAGTGTGTCTACACAGAGTGGCGTTTTTTCTCACAAAACTGGTCCCACCCATTGGAAATCAAAACGTGATTGATTCCACTGTCACTAATTATGTTAAGCATTGGCCTAATCAATGAGAGAGCTCACCTGGCTGTATCTACATACATGCTACAATAATTCCTGTGTGGATAATTTTTGGTGGGCATTTCAACATTTTAACCTCCTTTTTTCCAACCAAAGCTTAACAATGCAATAAGAGTATTACTACAACATTTGCAGCTTTGCTTGCCTCTACTCAGCAAAAATGAACCACAGGGAGATTCACTCGAAAGAGGCCCTGAATATTCTGTAATAACTCTCACTAGGGTGAAGCAATCCGAACGAAACAACGTGCAATGTGCTCCTCAGTATATGGAGCTTCAAACAAGCCAGGATGCCCCTGCGTCGGAGTGATGAGGTAGGCGTTGGACAGTCGTTGCAACGTTTAACCTTCCGGGTGCATACCCCTGTACCCCTTCACTCAGTCACTCAACTTGTCATCAGGATGGTGTTGTACAGTATTGAGCAGCGTGTCTTCATGGTGCGAACCTATTGGGTCACCAATTCATTTAAGCAATGTCAGAGTGATTTTAAGAAGAAATATGGTGTTCATGACCCTCAAAGAGTGTTATTCAGAAAATGGTATGGAAACCGTAAACGATGGAAACATTGATCCCTTCTCATGGTGGAGGCCATTTAAAAATGTGATCAATTACACATGCGTCAAGGTATGTTGCATTTTTTTTGGTGCTTCTCTGAAGGCCTAGAAGGTCCTGAGGGTTCCCCAAAAGCTGGGTTGGTGCTCCATACCTGTGTGTGAGATTGCTGGGAGACTCGACAATCTTCTCCTTCAGTCAAACAAACAATTCTTCACCAAGCAATGTAGGTCATTAGCAGTAGGATATAGTTGCCAAGCAATAAAAGAGTCTTGAAAAGATTATGGTTAATTCAACCATTTAATATCACACATTTTACTTCTAATGTGGCTCAGCCAATCAGGTTTTAGGACCAGAACCACCCGTTTAACAAAATGAGGTTTGCTCCTCTATTTTTAGCAGGGAAAAAAGAATAAAGAATGCCCAAGAGAGGATGCTGTTTACAAACAATGGCATGTGTTCTCAGAGATCTGACAAAGAGTGGGTTTACAATTTATGCACACGCGAGTGAAATGCTTCAGTCTTTCCCGCATGTGTGTGTGTGTGTGTGAGGGTGGGGAGCCGTCCTCTTTCTCTTAGACAGAACACATTTGTAACCATTAGTTGGTTCTCCTGTTTCATGTTTCATGTCTTCTCAGGGCTAACAGCAACCTCAGAGTGTGTGTGTGTTCTGGCCTGGAGCCTGGTGCCGGGACGTCCCATAGACGATGCATCACGCTGGGCATGGGGGAGTAACCTGAGCCCCTCCCTGCAGCCTCACTCTGGCTACGCGAAGCCCTGGGGAAGCTTTTAAGGAGATTTGGTGAGAGCAAAAACAGCTCTTCAAAAGAAGTGTCGTTACATTACGCCGTAATTAGTATTTCAACAGAGACCAGAGACCTGCTTAACACTTGTTCTCAAAAATGCGTTTTTTAAATGGTTAACTCCTCCTGGATGGTTTATTATGATTATACAGATTGATATTTGGGTCAAACGTGTTACAATTGTGCAGTGGAGTACACCAGCATAGCATACTCGCTTGAAATGTTTGGGCTTTGCAGTTTTATGCCTTCTATAATGTTCTAAGATGTTTTTTTGCTGATTTATGTTGGTCTAGAGCTGGTCTGGTGCTCGTATAGCTGGCCACCCAGCATGGCCATGCGAGTTGACCAGGACACCAGCATGCAAAACACAATATATGCTGCTTTTGGCGATGATCGTCTATGCTATACTGGTTTTGGCTCATTGAAACTTCAAGTTCAGAGAATAAAGACCCAAATCTGAGCAGATTAACCTGTGTTTTTGTGTGTGGAGCTGTTAGCTTAAGCTACTTTCACTTCAATATCCTTGTTAGCACTAGAAGCTAGCAATAAGCCTGATAGCAAGAGGATAGTGGACCACTGTTGGCCTGCTGATGGCAAAGCTGGTGGTCCACTGGTGTTTTGCTCAGCATTTTCTGGGCAGCCCACCAGTGGTTAAGCAGAGTAATAGACAAAATTCCACTCATCGCTCATTTTCTACTCATAGTCTAATTTACTCACCAGCTTCCTTTAGTTATATGTTGTAAATTAGTTAAGTAAATCATTTTAATCAGTAAAATAATTTTAACAGTGTCAGCAACAACATTTTCTATCAAATCATTTCACATTAGGCCTAGTCCTTATTTTTTTTTCTCTTAGTTGTTTGTCTAAAAAGCTTTAAACACAATCTCACAAGTTCAATCTGGCTTATTGAAGTTTAATAAAGACTCAAATTGAAGCAGGTAAACCTGTTTTTGTGTGTGGAGCTGTAAGCTTAAGCTACTTGTAATTCATATCCTCATCATATCTTCATGTTTCCAGCCCATAAATATTGGAACTTTTTCACACAACTCTTTGTAATTATGAATTCTCAATGTAACACTGCGGGTATAGCAGGGGTTCTTGATCTTTTGCAGAGTTTGACTCTTTTTTGTGATTAAAAATATTTATCAACTCCCTTTTGGACACCCCACCTCCACCAATCCAGAGCCACTCCTCCCAGCCCCCCACACACCAGTATAATCAGTTAAGGAATTACAGAATAATAATCAAATAGTAAGTCTAACAATAACTCACCCTGAATGGAATTATATATATATATATATATATATATATATATATGTACACACTTTCTAACATATTTTGAAGGTGGTAGGAATTTTTAACTTCTTTCTGCAGGCCCCCTAGTGGCCATCCTGCTGGCAGGATGGAAATCGACTCTAATACTTTTAAATCATATCAACAAATAATATATTTTTCCCTGTATCTGATCAGATTAACTAGGACACTATTGGCTCACATCACTCTGTGTTGAGCTGCTAGTGAGCAATGCAGGGTGAAAGGATCTAACACAAAAAGTGGGTAAACTACATTTTTAGGATGGTTTCGTTTCCGCTATATGTTTTTATCATTAGCTCTTGTGCTGTCTTAGTGTAATTAAGTTGACTCCTAACATAAATCCAATCGGGTAAATAGGATTCTTGCCAATGTTCTATAAAGCCAGCCCAACCTCGCAGCACTTGCTCCAAAAGAACACATTTATAGGTGGAGCACGGAAAGGCCAATTCACTTCAATAGTAGGCTTTATCTTGATTGGCCTTTATGTATATCTTGCTTGCGTAGGTCCTTCACACAGTATGGACTCTGAAAAACCACATCACTTTCATGCTACAGAATCATTCTTTTCACCTACCAATCATCATGGCTTGTTTTGTCTCACTAGAGTGTATTTAGTGAGAGGAAACCACTAAGAGCATCTTTAAAAGCATCACAACACGCATTACGTTCATTTTAGATACATGCCATAAAGAGAAAAGCACCTTACATTTCAATACATCTAATTTCGCTAAATGGGGAAAGTGCCGATTCGCAGCATTAGTGCTTGACTTTGAAAGCGTGCGTTCAAAGCAAAAGACAGGTTGATTACCTTAATTGGTAAATTATATCTGGTTAAGTGCAGTTGTTGATGCGAGGCCATAAAATACGACCCATTTCTGTGTTTTATGGATCTGTCACAATAGATTCACCTGGCCTGTCACCTGCTCGCCTCGCAGCCTCTCTCATCTGAGACAAAAGTCTTCGGTTTTAATGTCAAGAGCACATGAGATCATTTGAAAAGTTGCTCATCTTTGACTTGTTCATCATTTTTATAAATAAACAAATGAATCTTATATGGTCGTATCATGCTTAGAACTTTTCTTCATTTAATGTAGCCTCACTGATCGCAAGCGTGACTGAAATTTTGATGTGTTTTGTTTGTAAAAGCCCCAAAAGATTTACTGAACATAAGTTACATTCAACTTCAAGTTCAGTGGCATTTCATGACTACTCAGTTGAATGTTACTTAAATATATACTGAACATTTACAAAGAATCCACAGTGGACCATCCAAATAAAGTGTTACCCAAAATTCTCTCTAAATTTTGGCTCCTCACAGAGCTATGCTGTTGCTGTTATTGTAGCAACAAAAGCATATCGCTGTTGTCGGAAGAAACCTCATATCTCCAAAATGGTAACTTTACAGGAGAAGGAAAAAACATACTTTACTTTTAATGTAAGTCAATGGAACCAGACTTTTTGCCAAGTAATTTTGATCCATTTCTTTTGGTCCATTCTTCATGAAATTTATATACAATGTAAAGAGCAACAGACATTTTCAAATTATGTCAACAACTGAAAAACAGCAAAAATGGAGATACGAGGTTTTCTTCCGATTGCAGCGATAATATAATTATATATTGATGACTTTCTGCTCTGTCGAACGTTCGACACAGGCTGTTTCCTTGCTCTAGTGTTTACCTGGTAAGTCCTACAGTATCATTTACTATTTCTATCTATTTCAATCATTCAAGAAAAGAAATAATTCCCTTTTCTTCTACACCTGGGTGATGTCATCAGTCATTCTCTCACTCTGTTCCCGAATGTAGTAGCTCCCTCTGGCAATACAGCTATCGCATGACCGTCGTCCTCCTCTCTGCCTCTTCTTTCTCTCTCTGCTCAGAGTACAGATTTATTGTAATGGGCAGATTCTGTTACAGAGGTGCAGATCATCCTTCCTTCTGCCACGCTGCTTCCCACAGGATACAACCTTTGATCATGTGACCTTTGGCCTTTCAGGTTAAGCCGCCCGTGCTAATATGATTTTAATGTGATAACTGTCGTCCTAAATGGGCCACTGGGTAAATTCAGTGTCTACAGGTGCCTGGTTTCGTATTTGTGCGTGCCTGTTTGTGTATATGTGAACGAGCAATTCGACCTCTCAGAGAACTTTGAAGATCACTGTGCAGGCGTTGAAGCCAGTGGTGTGTATTTAATCACACTTATTTAGCTTTCCATTCTCTAAACCATTCAACAGTATTTATGTAATTATAGGCCTGGCAAAGTTAAGTCATTAGTGATACTTTATTGCAATAAATTATTGCACAATGTTGCCTCAGAACAGCAAACTCATTTCCCTCACTTTACAATAACAATATACATATTTAAAGACAACAATAGGGTTAACAATAAAGGGAATTTATTGAGTATGTCAATAAAAGCATCTGCTTGGTTATACTATCTCTTTAAACCTCTTTTTGAACACTGAGTATCAATTTTTTTGTCATGAGATTTTGTAGAAATATGTTTGTTGCCTAGAAGCAACATTGTGCGACAGTGGAATGGATTTAGCCAGTCACAAGCCAGGTCTCACCACTTCAGGGAATATGGCTGTATATCATTTCTTCCCATTGTCGCCTCAAGGCAACATACTCCAAAAGGACCCCTGAACACATTATTATTATTATTATTATTATTATTATTTTTTATTATTTATTATTATTATTTTTTTAATGTCTTTGAATTTAATAATCAGGTCCAAAAATATAGTTTTTTTAATTGCTCTTATAATGCGTGCAGTAGAGGGTTAACTTCATAAATTTTTTTAGACCTTGTTAACACATTTTCCAGGTTGAGTCCTTTGAACCATTCATAGCAGACCAGGCTGAGGCCCAGCTGCTCCCATACTGTCTACAATCACTACTGAAAATACTCCTATTTTGCATTCTTTTCTAATTCGCAAACATAAGAAACTATATTATTAGCTGAATTATTCGAGTGAAGTATAATTTTTGGAAATATTTATGTGAATCTCAGAAAGTTTGTGCAAAAGTTTGAAAACCTGTGTTCTTATGATGTTTTGTTTTGATTTTAATATAATATAATATAATATAACATAATAATGTGCCATAACTTTTGCACAGGCCACATTTTATGTTTTTTTTCCTCCAATGTGTTCAATTCAGCCAAAAAACAAAACAAAACAAACAAACAAACACACAAAAACAGTGGGTTACCTGTAGAAGATGTGTTAACTTACATGTAATAGGACTTTTGCTTTAATTTATATATATATATATATATATATATATATATATATATATATATATATATCCATTTTAATAAATTTTCTGACATCATGTATTTTTATTGTGCATTCCACCAAGTAATATCAATCAAACAGCAGTTTGTATATATATACTCATAAGCTACAACAAAATGGAAAATGGACATTTAAAGGAAAACATCTTTATGTGGGTCATATTTAAGCAAATAAGATAAATGACATTAATTGTGATTAACTATACAAATCAATCAGCCTTAATTATGTATTTAATTGCATTAGGAGTTACACATATAACTTTAGTATAGATTTTGTATAGATAACTACAACCCTGTACTCAAAATTATTGTCAAAATGATCAAAAAAGGACAAAAACAAGCTGAAGTGATGATAAGACTACATGTATAATGATAACTGCAGAATTTCAGATCATGAAACATCACCTTCTCCTCTACTTACTAACATAAATATGGTGAGACATCGAGGTATAGTTTCTTTACAAATACAAATTTAATAAAAAAAAAAGAGAGAAAAGAAACCTTGGGAGCAGCCCATGGGCTGGTGGCCTCGCATTGGCTAGGGTCAGAGACTGTGATCAGGGTCGTGACCCCTGATGGCTCGGAGGGGAAGCAGACAGACAGAGGCGGAGTGGAGTTGAGGATGGCCATTTGAGCAAAGGTCTTTGACCTTAACCCTAGATTAGTATCAATATCAGCCTCTGCTCTCCGAGCCTCTCACCACACCTTTCTCTTTTTTCTGCCTCTCTTTCTTTCACTGGGCTCCAACAAATACAGGCAACGGGTGGCTGAACTCGCTGAAAATAAATGGCCAAAGAAATGTAGCTGCCTCAACGTATTGGTTTGCAATTTGTTCAAGGCTGCTTTGGAGAGGAATGAACAGAGGGTTCATTTAAAGTGCAGCACTACATATTAAAGTAAAGGATGGAATGTTCCATTTGGTCATTACCGAAACAATCATAACAGTACCAAAACATTACCAAATGTAGAGGTAATTTTAGCTATTTTTTGAGTGAGTGCAAGACTAGAAAACACAGCTTTGCACAGTTGAACCCACATAAAATCATAACATTTTTAATTACAACACCAACAGTTTACTTAATAGCAGAAAATCTGTGTTTCGGTAGAGACAAGTCTTGATGCTACACACTGATTTTCAGACACTGTTACTTGAAAACAATGGGATCTAACTGCTCCCCATGTGGTCATGAGGGACAGGGATGCAGCATCACTTACTGCTCTGAAATGCAGGGGTGAGGCTAAAATAAGGCTCCACCTACGGACTAAAATTCTATGTTTTTCGGGAGTGATATGAAATTGTTTTTTTGAAAAGACTTGAAAGTTTTGTTTTTCTTTTTGTTTAAATCCAACTCATGATAAATCAAAACGTTTTCACTTTAAAAGAAATCAAAAACATAAAAAAAAGACATTGTGTTATTGTGACAAGTGTAAATTTAGGGGTTAGGGTTTGGGACAGACACCTCCCCATAGAAAGTACCCTATAAATCATGAATTTGTATATATTTAGCTTATTACTACCTCAATTAATGCCTTGGGTTTAAACAGATCAAACCATAATCAATATGTAATTGTTTTGTTTTACTCTGGGACTCGAATTTGGTGTATATATATATATAGAAAGTAAAATAATAAGAGAAAGAATTTTACTTTATAATTGCATACATATTTAAAGGTATTTATACATATTTATGTATTATACATATTTAAATTTCTATGAATATATATATCCTTAGGGCCCCCCAGACGTTGAACCTGAGGCCCGGGTTAGGAACCACTGCTATAGAATATTAGATTCATAATAGAATTTCGTATATATATCTTCAGTAGCACCTCCTATGAATCCTGTAATTATAATACATTATAAATGCATTTATAAGGCACTATATGGTGTACATAATACCTTATACTACTGAACATAAGCTCTTATAATTGCTCTGAAGTAGTTACAATTACTTGCATAGGACTTTATAAACCAAGAATGTGTGACTTATATAAGGTCAGGCTCCAGGTCTCCCATGGCTGTTGGGGTGGAAGTGATTATACCCACCACATGTTTACCTGGATGTCAGTCTGTTGAGATGCGGAGTGTATACCTTGTTATAGGGTGTAATACAACAAGCATTCATGTTAACCATGTTCTTATGAATGCAGATTATAGTGCGTTATGAAACCTGACATTATAAAGCTGTAGAATAGTTGTATGCATGTTATGCATGAAACTATAACGACTCATAAGCATTTATTGAAACATATGCCAGGCATTATAAGATGTTATTTATGCCATATGTAATGTTATAAATTCGGTTATAAAGCATAATTAATACAGGATTCTTAGTATGTTTTGTTGCATTTTGAAAACAGTGATTCCAAACTTCTGAACGGCAATATAGGTAAATATATATATATATATATATTCCTAACATTTCAGTCTCATCTTTTTGAGGAGCAGGTGCGAAAATTGCACAATTGAATTTCTGCATGCAGATATTTGAAAGGTGCGGCTTCGTCTGTACAGAGATGAATGCCATTATGGCAAATAGAGATCCATTTCTAGATGCTCTCTTAGGTGCCCACCAGGGCCAAAAACCGCTAAGCCTCCATGATCAAAGCTTCCTAAAGAGACGTCCCCGTGCCAATAAAATATAAATTACTCGCAGTCATCCGTCAGGTAATACGAGAGCACTTTCCAAGACTTTAAGACGCAGACATAGGCGGAGGGAAAAGGAGAGAGGGCGAGATCTGAGAGAAGAAAAAGACATGGATCTAAAGGTATTGTGGGGGATTAGACCCATCATGCTGCTGAGTGACTGGTGAGCTCTTTATGTTGCCCTAATCTGACAGATTGCTATGGGCAGAATCTACCACAAACGTCAAATATTTATCCGCGAACCCTCTTTTATATCACAATCAGAGGTGATTTGTCATACAAATCCAGTCTGCTTTCTCCCACACTCCCAAAACTGAAGGTACCAAAAGGGTTTTTTTGAGTGAGCCACTTTGCGTTCCCTAATTAAGCTTGGTTCTTTAAATAATCGCTATTCCTTTCTATTTTCCCCTTTGGTTTATGGAATTTAGTTGATTTTTTTATACTAAAACATGTTTTCTAATTCATTTTAACTTTGCCATTTTGTGTAAACATGACTGTTTTTGTTGCTGTGCCGTTAAAACTATGTTCTGATTGGCTGCCCTGCACCGTGCTTCATTTCAAATGCATTCCAGGCTGAAACACTTCTTACTAGCATTGTTATAAATGGAAGGATAATGTGTTATATAAGGTGGATATGTGTGAATTTGTTGGTTTTTGTGACATCACCAAAAACAGTTGAGTGAATGGTGCGCTTAACGTAAATTAACCAAGTTTACATACCACATTTTCTGCATGGAAGTCAGAGAACAGCCTTCATTTCTTTAATTTCCAGTCCAAATGGCCATTTTTCAGCATCACAGAAAGAAAAAGTGTATTTATTGTGTCCACACTTCACCTTTATTACAGCCTCCATTCTTTTTGGAAGCCTTGCTTTCAGTTTTTCAAAGAAATTTTGCAGGGATGTTTTTCGACACCTCCAAAGTCCAGTCCTAGAAGTTGGTCGCATTTTCTAAGTGACCCCAAACACGTTCAATGATGTTGAGGTCTGGACTCTGGGGGTGGTCAGTCCGTTGTTCTGAGAACACCAGCAGCTTCATTGATTTGCAAATGTTCATCTGTTTTATCTATTTTCACTTTCACAGTAACAGATTCTTGACAGCTGCACATCCTTTCAGACCCATAGCGTTGAGTGGAAGATGGACAGAAACTGCTTATCTGATGGTGACTGTTGATCTACCATCGCTAATCTTCTCAGAAATATCTCCTGAACTTTTTTGAGGCCTTTTTGATTGGGAACAAAATAAATGTAGAAGTCTCTGAATTTTGTACAGTACTGTACATCAAACTCTTTCCTTTAAACAAAAAAAAGAAGAAAATTGTGGTTTTCCATCACATGAGCCCTTTAAATTTCAAGAAAGGTGTGTAAAGTTTCTATAACGATTCAAGTTTTTCCTAGAACTGCGCATCCAAGCCAAGAACCATTCAGTTGAGACAATCAAAGCAGGAGGCTACGTCTACAAAACTGAGGGAATGAAGGGATGGAAGGGTGGGGGAGCGCAGGAGAGGAAAGCAAAGGGGGTATAGAAGTCATGGAAGGAGGGAGGGGAAGAAGGCAGGGAAAGGTAGCAGTTGTGTCCTTCCTGCAATTAGCATTCACGCTTAGCTGAGCCGAACTAATGCAGCGAATCTGGCAGTGTCGTGTTACCTGCTCGCGGCCGGGGAAACCGCGGGGCAGCTTAGACTCCACAGAGAGATGATGAACAAGAAAATGAGAGAGAGAGAGAGAGAGAGGGCGAGAGACCCTCTAGATACATTACATGCTTTATTAGCGTGCCATGTTGCTAGTAATTCCCTTGGAATGGGGCAAAACCTGGGCCTGCTGTCAGAGAAAGGGCTGCGGTTTTTCCCTCAGGACATCACAGCTTAAGAAGTTAATGATGCGGCTGTTTACACAACACGCAGCTCTAGAGCCCTTGAGATGTTTCTGAGATTAAAGAGTTAGCAGGGCTAGCACTAGCCCAACTGAGTTTGGTGACAAATGAACAGCAGGCAGTGAAATACAACTTTTCAGGGAATGTTGGGCATGAAATTGTCCTTTAAAGTGTCGTTTTCTGGGAAAAATGTCGTTGGTTAAGGGTATTTCTGCCACTTTGGGTGGTTTTGACTGCCCAGATTTTTAGAAAAACACTATTTTTGACTACACATGGCAAACAGCATGGCCTATATCATTAGCTTTGGCAGTCAACCTTTGATATATTTGAATTTAACTTGAAGAAGAACCTTTATATAAGTCATTTGATCATTGAAGAGACACATAAATGTGGGACACAGAACAAAAGAATCAGCTTTGGAATACTTTTTGTTTACCAAAGGGTGCTGCATGTACAATTTTCCCATAGAGATAAACGGCTCAGATTTGTAATCCTTACTCAGGATTATCATCGACCGCATAATGACCTCAAACAGCCACATGAGCATACAAAGGAGCTAATGTGGTTAATTCATTTCCAAATGACTTGAATGCTTTTTGTTTGTCTCCATAAGATGTAGTTATAGCTGCTTTATGTATGTTTTGGGGATTTGGGGCCCTCTCTGGTGGAAATGTGTAATTGCACACAACATGTGGAAGAACGTTTTGTAATGTGGGTTGTACTTCAGACCCCTTCCCCGAATGGATAAATCTGATGATTGCGAGTGCGTTGAAAGAGTATTCAAAGAGAACTCAGTCAAAACTGGGTGATTGAGGATATGAGTGAATGTATCGCCTAGTCTATCACCCAACATGTCCGGTGTGTTTCCTGCCTTTCGCCCAATGACCGCTGAGATAGGCTCAAGTATCCCCTGCAATCCAGAAGGATAAGTGGGTAATATTAAATTAGTTGTATTGCCAGCATATAAAATAACCTTATTATGATGCCACAGCTCTACAAATTAAAGGTTTCAATTAAAAATGTGTAAAAATATGTATAAAAATATGTCCAGAATAATGAAAAAAACTGTAGATGATTTCAGAATAAACTTTATATAAAGAATAAACAATCATAATGCCTTGTATACAAAAAGTACTGATAAAACCTAGAGGCAGATAACATCAAGGAATTATTGTAAATAGGCAACTATACTGTATCATTTATCTTTGAATACCTTTTTGATGTTCCCAAAAATGGAAATATTGAATAAGACCTTCTAGCTTACACAATTTCAGTCTACATATAAAGTCATAACTGCATAAAATAACAGCAAATATTATTTTGACCAGTGATTGCAAACTTTTGAACAGTACTGTTTGCACAGACACTGAAACAAATGTAATATGTTTCCATTTAAGTATCCTCTACTCATCCTATCCTGTCTGACTGCAGATGTAGGAATCAGCCTACTTAGCGTTTCTAGGGTTTCTAGAGTTTCACATGGACATGTTACATCTTTTTCCTCTACAGTCGTCTGTGTATCTGTGTATCTGTGTATGTGCAAAGATATTACTATTCAGAATCAGTACTACTTTTACTTCTCCAACTACAAGTATGCAAGCATTTTAAATTGGAGAGAGATAAACATCTTAATCAAACGCATATTTAAAAATGGCCATTCCGCCAACATGTAGGCCAGGCATAAGTAACCTCAATCAGTTCTAGTACGCTCGCTAATTCACTCTGAGTCTCCACTGTCAGACACAAGGGAAGATGCTATGACCTCATCATGCTTGGATGTCACCGCTGTATCGGGCATTAAGATCCCTTCTCATGCTGCTTTTAAACAGGCGGTTAAGGAAATTCACTTGTTGTCCTCATAATACGCTGTTGAATAGAACCATGTTGTCACAATGTACTTAGAATGGATCCTTTCCTGTTGTGAAATGCGAAACCGGTGACATTAACTGGTAGCTGGTGTCCAAATAGGGCTGGGCAATAGATGAATGTGTATCACATCTCACTGCACTCTGCAAAATCCCCAGTGTTGAATTAACACCTACAGTGTGTTTTTAGGTCCACCTGGATGATCATGATCATCCTAAGATCCAACCATATGGGTCATATGGGAATCTTGCAACTATATATATATATATATATATATATATATATATGTATAGGAACAAAACTTTTTCAGGTTTTGACATAATTTGAAAATGCTTGTTGCCCTTTACATTATGTGTAAGCTTCATGATGAATTGACCAAAGAAAATGGCCCAAAATGACTTGGGAAAAATTTTGCTTCCATTGACTTACATTAAAATTCAAGTAGTCCTGTAAAGTTACTATTTTGGAGATATGAGGTTTTTGTTATATATATATATATATATATATATATATATATATATATATATATATATATATATATATATATATAATTCAAACATAATTTAAACAATTTTTAAATAGAATTTGCACAGATGCTTATATATACATCATTCTACCGAATTTATTAAAATCCCATTTTGGACTTTTCATCACGGGCTTTACACTATACATTGCTTATGTTCAGTTTATTACATCAAATGATTGCCACATGCCATTTATTCACTACAAAACTTTCCCAAGTTTCATTAGTGACTGTTTTGGTAGTGACAATTTTAGCTAGTTTTAACAAAAGTTGTGCACACATAAATCATAATATGTTCATTAAAACACAAAAAAAGTTTACAGTGTCACAAAGGTGACAATTCTAAATGTTCCACACTGACTTTCAGAGTTTGGGACACATTTACTTCCAAATAATGTGATCTAACTGCTCACAATGTGGACATAAGGGAAAGGGATGCAGCCTCACTTCCTGCTGGAAAATGAAGGGCATGGCTAAAATTAGGCTCCGCCTATGGATTAAAACTCTTTGTGTTTCAGTAATGACATGAAAATGTGGGACTTTTTTTAAATTCAAAAATTAACCCATGAAGATTTCATTATAATGCTAGACAGATATTTATTCTGCTGGTTTATATTGCTAAAAAATGTATTTTACTTCTCTGGTCTTCTCCTCAGGTCCCAACTCTCAATTTGTGGTTTTCTCAAATAACATCTTTACTTCCTCTTGAGAAGCTAACTTTTGATTTACACCAAAAGACAGAAACATTTCGGCAAATATGGTTTCCTCTATGGAATTATATTGGTAATTTGTCTTAATTTTGTATTTATACATGTGTTTTGTTTTTTTTTTAAGTTGTATAATCATTCCTAGATTTTTCACTCATATGGTCCCTCCGCGTTTCCAAATGCATTTGTATCTGTGAACCCGACAAGTGTCTTAATAAAAATATAATAAAAAAAAAGATGCATAAAAACAGTCTAACAAAAAAAAAAAATAAATAAAATAATTAACCCATGATAAATCAAAATCTTTCAACTACAGGAAATCAAGACAATCTTTAAAAATGTAAATAAATAAATAAAGAAAGAAAGAAAGAAAGAAAGAAAGAAATAAGTAAATAAAAAAATACATGTAAGCATTATTTTCACAAATTGAAATTTAGTGGTTAACGTTTGGGACAGACCCCTCCCAATAGAAAGTACCCTATAAATGATTATTTTGTTCATATTTAGTTTGTCCCAGTGCTTTAAATAGATAACAACACAACCATTATAAATATCTTAGGCCTAAACTCTTAATACATATTTATTTATTTATTTTAATTTTGGGGCCGCGGTTTGAACCAGTGTGGTAGAATGGTTCATAAAGTAAAACTATATTGTAGTCAGAACAGTGAACTGATCATTTTTCACCAATAAAATGAAGAAATGTGGCGGCAACATAAAGAATAATCACACAAGCTGTGACAGTAACATTGCAACAATCATTTCATGGATTACGATCATTCTCTTCTCTTTTTTAAAGCGCATACACACACAGAGGGCCCTTCAAGCTAAAGACTGATGCACTTGATCGATCAGTTGTGACTGAGCCGCTGAGACAATCTCTGAACTCAAATGGAACACAGATCCTAATCAATAACTCTGTGTCATCAGCCCCAGAGGAACTAAACAGAGCTGCAGTCAATGGCTCCAGATCTGTGGGAGAATATGTCAGCTTTTCTCTGAATACTTGTCATATATCAAACAGTGACCAGCACTCACATCATTACTTTGAATGAGGATGTGTGTGTGTGTGGGGGGGGGTGTTTGTGTATGTGTATGTGTGTGTGTGTGTGTGTGTGTGTGTGTGTGTGTGTTTGTAAATGCAGATATACATAAAAAATATTTTTTTTTTCACTATTTAGTGTTCTCAATAGCTGCATGCGGCTCTTTTACTGTCCTGTTGTGGCTCCACAGCAGAATTAGATTTGTAGGTAAAAGTAAAATAATCCTCCTTTACTGTAAAATAAAGCTCTGCTGGGTGTTATAACACACAGTTCTAACACAGGTTTCACAGTAAATGGTCTTAAATGCTGGAGTTAATGTAGAACTGCTAATTTACCCTTTAACCCTGAAGATCAGCGCAGACTGCTGGTCACTATATCAACCCAGACAACAATCTGGCCTAGCTAGTAGGTATCAAAAAGGCAAAGAGAAAGATTTGAGACAAACATCAATAATTGGAGACGAATTTTGCAAGACTTATTTGCATTTATAATCCCTCCAGCTGGTTTCCTGATACATTTCTCATTCGCCAGCTTCTTGTTCGAATTTTCCCGTTCCACCTTAAGTGGTGCAGCAGTTACATTCTGGCACCTCAGGCACCTTTAAGGTGGAACGGGAAAATTCGAACAAGAAGCTGGAGAATGAGAAGCGACTTTGTTGAGAGACATTTTACAAGAAACTATTCTACTTCTGCTGAAAAGTTTCCTGCCGGAGATGTGAGAAAAGCAGCTGTAGCTGAGCTAAAGCTCAAAGCAGAGCAAAGTAAGTCTGTGTTTTTATTCTTATATCATATTTTTTAGCCTGTATTAGCACATTAGCACATACTTATTTACAATGGAGACAGATTTACAGCCAAGATGGTAAAATGGACATATGCTGTGGCTATCAAGGTGGATTGATTTTTGATGAAAGGACAAAATGGCTCTTCTTAACATGTGGGTTACCCCTGATTTAGTGTGTCCACTTTTGTCTTTATTACAGCTTCCATTCTATTTCAGGAGACTTGCTTTCAGTTTTTCAAAGAAATCTGCAGGGATGTTTCTCCACACCACTAAAGTTCAGTCTTAGAAGTTGGTTGCACGCTTCAAATAATCTCAAATACGTTTAGAAATGTGAGTCTCTTATTCTGACAACACCACAGGCAAAATAACCATGACGAAAAGAAAATAAGTCAGCTGGAAAAGAAATTAAAACATGAGATTTCCGAGACTGAAATTAAAAATGTTTTTAGAAGATATAGAAAAATATGACTCCTAACTTCGCCATCAGATCTACAGCAGTTAAAGCTTTCAACTTTGAGAGAAAAGAGCAAATGAAGCTCCACTCTTACATCAGATCTGAAAATATCAAAAATCATAGGTGTATCAAAATACAGGTGTTTCTGTTCATCCTTCCACTGTGAGAAGACAACTGAATGCTATGGGTCTGAAAGGATGTGTAGCTGTTCAAGAAGCCTCACTGAGAAAAGGAGAATATTTACAAATCAAACAAAGCAGCTGTTGGTGTTTTCAGAGTAAAGCACTGACCACCCAATGAATCTTGAAGTGTGCAACCAACTTCTAATACTGAACTTTTGAGGTGTGGAAAATTATCCCTGCAGATTTCCTTCACTGCTGTATCAAAACGCTTTTTCACACATTTTTCAGTTTTTGAGATAATTTGAAAATGCCTGTTGCTCTTTACATTGTGTGTGAATTTCATGATGAATGGACCAAAAGAAATGGCCCAAAATTGCTTGACAATAAAGTCTGGTTCCATTGACTTACATTAAAAGTGAAGTATGTTTTTTCCTTCTCCTGTAAAGTTACCATTTTGGAGATTTTTGAAGGTTTTGTTCCAACAGCAGCGGAGCATTTAAGAATGAATGGATTGATGGAAACGGAAGGAAAATCTCCCAAATTCTAATAAATATCCATTGAAGCTACGAACAATTTTTTCTTCTCCTGAAAACTGATAAGGAGTTTTCTTACCACTGCTTTATGTATGACCCCACGTCCTGACACCATATAAAAAACAGGATGTGTCTGTGTTTGTGGTGCTAAATACACATTATACTGTAACATTTTACATGAAACAGTCTCCTTTATGAAACCTTCTGAAACACTCTCTCTCTCTCTCTCTCTCTCTCTCTCTCTCTCATTCTCTTTCTGTAAACCACAAAGCACGGCATCTCCGAAAGCGCTGGTGTGTAATTGCAAGGGATTGAATCTACAGTTTAGCCAAGAGAAATAATTACGGCGGTAATCAGTGTAATTCAGGGTAATGGTTGATTCGCATTTCGCAGTATGGCCCACAGCACTTCTACCTAATGAATGCCGCTTGCCGCTGTTTACCAAAAAGGTTTTTAGCAGAAAGTCGATAATGTATCTGGGCTCTGGCTAGAAAAGGTAGCAATTATTTGCTGTATCGAAGGAGCTTGTTTTAACAAACATAGTGAAATATGTATTTGATCAACCGCTGTTTTATTAAATGTTGAATTGAGGAAAAAAAAAACATTTTTTGCAGAGGTTGATTTAAAAATCCAACAAAAACGGAATGATTGTAATAAATGTTTTCGCTAAAGCGTCTGAACAGACAATAACTCGAATGGCAAAGAAGTTAAGCAGGCTGTGGAGATGAGCTTAGAGGCAGCGCTTCACAACAACGCTTATTCTGTTTTTAGGAAAACAGAGAGAGAGAGGGTGAGAGAGAGAGAGAGGCAGAAAAGAGAGATAGAAGACACTAAAAGACAGAGAGAGGTAGAGAAAAAGAAAAAGACAAAGAGAAAGACAGAGACAGAGGAATAAAGAGAGAAAGAACTGAAAGAAAGAACTGAAAGAAAGAACTGAAAAAAAAGAAAGAAAGAAAGAAAGAAAGAGGGGAAGAAAGAGATAGAAGCCAGAAAGAGAGAGAGACTGAAAGAGAGAGTGAGATAAAAAAGAAAAAGAGAGAGACAGAGAAAAAGAGAGAGGGAGAGAAAGAAACATAGAAGCAGAAACAAGTGAGAGAGACAGAAATGGACGAGAGAGAGACAGAGACCCAAAGACAGAGAGAGTGAGATAAAAAGAGAAAGAGAGAGAAAAAGAGAGGTAGAGATGGAAAAAGAGATGGAGAAAAAGAGAACGAGAAAGAGAGAGGGACAGAGAAAGAAATAGACAGAGAGAGAAAGAGTGAGATGGAGAGAAAGAAAGAAAGAAAGAAAGAAAGAAAGAAAGAAAGAGGGACGGAGAGACATAAAAGCTGAAAAGAGAGAGAGAGATTGAAAGACAGAGAGAGTGAGATAAAAGAGAAAGAGAGAAGAGGCTGAGAAAAAAGAAAGAGAGACAGAGGGAGGAAGAGAGAGAGAGAGAGAGAGATGGGGAGGAGCTGCCTAATATTTATCTGCCTGAGGAAAGAGAGAGAGAAAGAAAGAGAGGCAGAGAAAAAGAAAAAGAAAGAAAGAAAGAAAGAAAGAAAGAAATAAAGAAAAGAGAGGGAGAGAGACATGGAGGCTCAAAAGAGAGAGAGAGAGAGACAGAGAGACTGAAAGACAGAGTAACATAAAAAGAAAAAGACAGAGAGAGAGAGAGAGAAAGAGAAAAAGAGAGAGAGATAGAGTCAGAAAAGAGAGAGAGAGAGCCTATTGCACTGTATGAGGTCCACTTAGTAAGCACGACTACAGTAGATGGGATAAGTGCCCCACAAAGTCCCTCCATGCAGAAATATTTTAAAAGTTCAAGGAAAAACTCCAACAAATGCATGTAGAGCAGAATTAAACCCAGTAGGTCCTGAGACTAACTAACCCACAGCAGCCTCAGTCCAGCACTGCTGACCAAAGTCCAATCAGGGTAAACCAAATGATCAGACAGAGTGAAATCACCTCTCTAGAACATCAGGACAGTAAAACCAGGACTCAGCCTAAACTACAGCACAATAAACAGAGCGTATCGACAGGCAGAACATCTCTTCACCATCAGAAATCCAGAGCCGAGACAGATCCTGACCAAGTGCAGGCTCAGTGACCACAGCCTGGCCACAGAAATGGGCAGACAGGACTGTCTTTCCTCCATGGTGAAAAATTCAAATTGATGCGAAAAAATTTTACTGGAAAATTCAACATTCTCCCAAATTCTGAAGGAATAAAGGAAACACAGCACGTCTTGCTGCAAAATCTGTCCCAGTAACACCCTCCACACCCTGACCCCACTGACCCGGTACCAAACATCTCACTGTATTTAAGAAAATAAATATATTTTGTCTATTATTTTTTGAATTAATACATGTTATTTTACTGCCCCATTTGCCAAAAGGATGAGACGCTGTGCAAAATGTAAGTAAAAACAAAATGCAATGATGTGCAGATCATTTAAACATTATAATTAATTAAAAATAGTACAAAGACAACATATCAAATGTTGAATCTGAGAGATTTTATTGTTTTTTGAAAAATATTTGCCCATTTTGAATTTGATGCCAACAACATGTTACAAAAAAGTCGTGACGGGGCAAAAAAAGGCTGGTAAACTTGTGTAATGCTAAAAAAAAATACCTGGTGGTTGATTAACAACAGGTCAGTAACATGATTGGGTGTAAAAGAGCATCTCAGAGAGGCAGAGTCTTTCAGAAGTAAAGATGAGGAGGAGTTCTGTGAAAGACTGAACAATCAAATAGTGCAACAGTTTAAGAAAAACGTTTCTCAACATAAAATAGCAAAGAACTTTTTGCTTTTCATCATCTACGGTACAAAATATCGTTAAAAGATTCAGAGAATCTGGAGAAATCTCTGTATGCAAGGGACAAGGCAAAAAACCAGTATTTCCTGGCCGTGATCTTTGGGCCCTCAGACAGCACTGCATTAAAAACAGACATGATTCTGTAGTGGAAATCACTGCATGAGCTCAGAAACACTTCTGAAAACCACTGTCTGTGAACACAGTTCATCACTGCATCCACAAATGCAAGTTAAACCTCTAAAATACAAAGAAGAAACCAAATATAAACAGGATCCAGAAATGCTGCCACCTTCTCTGGGCCTGAGCTCATTTATGGACTGAGGGGAAGTGGAAAAGTGCCAAATAAATCAAACAAATCAACATTTAAAATTGTTTCGGGAAATCATGGACATTGTGTCCTCCGGGCTAAAGATCACTCAGCCTGTCCTAACTTTTTTGGAACGTGTTGTTGGCATCAAATTCAGAATATGCATATATTTTTCAAAAAACAATAAAATTTCTCAGTTTCAACATTTGATATGTTGTCTTTGTACTATTTTTCTTTAAAAAATATGGTTTACATGATTCGCATATCATTGCATTCTATTTTTATTTGCATTCTGCACAGCGTCCCAACTTTGTTGAAGTGGGGTTGAATTTATTTACTTAATTAATCTTATTTTTATTGTTATTTCACTATGATTAGAATTATTATTATTACTGCCAATAATTATATAATTAATTATGGCTTATTAGTTCTACAAACAATGTCAAACTTTAAAGTTTACATACTTTGACAATGTTGTACTTGATACCAATAAGGCCTGTTTGAATTGAATTGAATTGAAAGAACTGAGAGACATAAAGAGAGAGAGAGAGAGAGAGAGAGAGAGAGAATGAAAAGACAAGGGAAGAGATAGAAAGGGGGGTTGAAGAAGTGAACGGTGGATTGAGAAAAGAGATAAAAGAAGGGACGAGTGAAAGCATGCTCGGTGAGAGAGTCGGGGTTACGAGATCATTTTGCTGTCCACACCTGTGGCCGGCCGCAGCCGCGTGCCTGAGTGTGTGTGTGCACGTCTCTGTGTTTTCAGCACCAGCACACACACACACTCTTATCCTGTAATAATAACTCACTCTATCAAGCCATTCATTACCTGTAATTACCCCTTTTCCTGTCCCTTTCTGTCTTCCCCTTTACTCCCCCACCTCCTCTATACACTGGTCCTCACATCAGTCCCTCACTACACACACTGAGTTACCACTTCATTAGAAACACCTACCTTTTATCTTCACTCACTGGGCATTTTATCAGAAATACCTTATATCGTTGCTGTCGGAAGAAAACCTCGAATCTCCATTTTTGTCGTTTTTATTTTTTGACATAATTTGAAAATGCCTGTTGTCCTTTACATTGTTTCTAAGTTGTATGATGAATGGACTAAAAGAAACGACCCAAAATTACTTCAAAAAAGTCTGGTTCCATTGACTTACATTAAAAGTAAAGTATGTTTTTTTTCTTCTCCTCTAAAGTTACCATTTTGGAGATACGAGGTTTTCGTCTGACAACAGCGATATATAGGTGCACTTCGTAGTAGCACAATTAATCAATAAAAAAATGAATCAGCTTAGTGAATAGTTCTCAGTTTGAAAGATAAACATATTATAAATACTCTTCAGCAGTCTTAAAAGTCTCCACAAGGGGGCGTTATTAGCACTCAAGTCACATTGAGGAGCATTGAAATAGAGGAAACCCACACCATCAGGATCTCATGAGTGCCTGTCTGTTTGTAGTAACAAATTGCATGCATATAAAGAAAGATGGAGTGTTTGCTGTTATATATTGTGCATATATGAAGTAAAATGAAATGTTTATCATTATAAATTACATGTATGATTTATCATCAAAATAATCCATCAGGCTGTACAATATGACAACATCCTTGCCTGTACAAGTGAATACAAAAAGATTACAGTTGCATGCACTACATGTTGAGTGCAGTCAGCCCCCAGTCAGCCTGAGTGGTGCAAGGTCTGCCCTAGTGTTTATGGTAGTTGTAGTCCATCTGATATTCTGAAAACTCTAGAAAGAATCAAAATATCTGTAAACAAGGGGCCTCACAATGTACAAAATGCACAAAAGTTGTTTAGTTTGGGGCTACGATTCAGGATTGCTAAAAAAATAGTCAACCCGTTTTTGGGTTTAGAGGCTGAATTACCCCCTGATGTTCCTACAGCCTTTGCTATAGCCTTTAGCCTATATCCCTTCAAATGTATCGCTGCTGTCGGAAGAAAACCTTGTATCTCCAAAATGATAACTTTACAAGAGAAGGAAAAAACCTACTTTACTTTTAATGTAAGTCAATGGAACCAGAATTTTTTCCATGTAATTTTGGGTCGTTTCTTTTGGTCCATTCATCATGAAATTTACACACAATGTAAAGGACAACAGGCATTTTCAAATTATGTCAGAAACTGAAAAATGACAAAAATGGAAATACAAGGTTTTCTTCCGACAACAGCAATATATATGTATGTATAGACACAAAAAAATGTCAGTTTCATGCACCATATATGTACAAGTTCTGCTCTAACATTTATGGTAGTTGCAGTCCATCTGGTGTTCCAAAACCTCTTGAAAGAATCCCAAAATCTGTAAACCAAGGGCTTTGTGATGTACAAGATATGCAGAAGTTGTTCAGTTTGGAGCTACAATTTGGGATTGACTACTGAAAAAAAAATACCCCAAAAAATGTCTTTAGATTTAGATGCTGAAGTACCCCCTGATGTTATAACAGCCTTTGCTATAGCCTTTAGTCTATATCACTTTATACATGCACACTTTCAAAAGCACTCATTTGTGCCTTTAGGTACCTTTTGCCTATTTTGCTTTAAAATGTTTGACAGCAACAATAAACTCCTATATGTGGATTTTGTCTCTTTTATGATGAATAACTTGAGCACTAATAGTTTTTACAACAATTAAAACAAGTTTTTAAAACATTGTTTACAGTTTAACTGCAAATCTCACTGTGTTAAGAATTTGGTCACTTGGAAAATGTTAATATAAATTAATTAATAGCAAGTGTTACCGAATTAATAGCACTGAAATAGTGTTTAATTTCAGTTCTGCAACTTTCATAGTACTAGTGCTGCAAGCTCAAAAATGCAAACACAGGCCTGGTCAGTAATCATAAACCTACATAGTGCACCTATATGGAAGGTGTTTCTGATAAAATGGCCAATGAGTGCACGTACAAGGTAGGTGTACCTGATAAACTGGACACTCATGTATTTTTCACAGTGTACTCATCTCACTCTTCTTCTTTGCTAGAGCTTACCAGCTCCCCCTCTCTCTCTCTCCGCTCTTCCTCAGATCCCTCGCTCCCCCTCTCTGGTTATTACTCTAACTGGCTGTTGTTAGGACGAGATGAGGAGATGAGAGGAGGTGTGTGAGAGAACAAGGCAGCTTTCATGCCTCCATCGGCCCCAATAGGGAAATTACGGCCTGCCCTTGCTTTTGAAGTCTCTGTTAGCGGAGCTGCTATTTAGGAGACGGTGGATGTGCTCCGGGGTCACAGACTGATGAAGAGGTCGCCAAGAGGGCCCTTTTAAACCACAAGCACCGCAATCCTCCCACCGCCACCGCCACCCCCCCCCCTCTTCCCCCCTAACCAGTGCTCTTTTATTGAAAATCTCTCTGCCCTCAAAAAAAAGGAAAAAGTCGGCCACATTCAGACATAAATGCAGGGAGGCATTTATCTACCAAAATGCCAAAATACAACAATCTGCAGGTGGATTTACATTGAGAACAGCAACGGTTTCAATAAGGCTTTTCTCTTTTTTCACCCCACACTCGCTCGCTCTTCAGAACTACTTTTGGGCCAATTTTTGTGTCTTAGCAACTAGCCTGTTTTATTTGCCACTTTAGCTGACCCCATTTTTGTATTACTTGCAACGACTTATGCCCTCAGTGCCTTGCGGTTGCTGTTTTCCTGCCGTTTTGCATGTCGTGTCCCCCCATTTTGGCTTTAATAAACGTTGGCAGACGTTACTGAAAGAGATGCTTATCCGAAACCCAAGGCTAAGAAGAAACAGCTCAGTTTCAGCAAAATGTTATTAATGGTCTGGAGAGGTTTGTTTACCCAAAGACCTTTCCTCTTGCTCGGTAATCAGTGGTGGGAGGGATCACGACATGCAAGTGCCGAAAATATCTCAGGTGAGTGTACCGTTGTAAGGCTTTTGACAGACCACTTCCTGTCTCGGAAACACATCTGACATCATTACTGTGACAAACACCATCTTCTGAGTAACAATGTTTTATTTAATTGATTTTAGGACTTGCTGAAGTATCTGTGCTCCAGGGGTTCTGCTAGATAGACTATATTGACAACACACGTGATGTCTGTATGTAGCCTAAAAGAAATGATAATCAGTAACAGAAATCAAAAACAATCTTCACTGACAAAACCAGTTCCACAGTACATATAGACTGAGGTATGTAAATAGTGTACATCAAACAAAATGTTACTGAGTGCGATTTGTATGTTGGTCAGCATTGGAAATTCACAGCTGTACATTGTTGTGCTAGTGTAAATAAATAAAGGCGCTTCGTATTAATCTGAAATCTTTTGTAAACTACTGTTGTGGGGTGACCCTTCATAGCTCTGTAAGAAGCTATCACTGATGTCTCAGAAGTCCGCATAGTCATCCCTCATTGGCCCGTCTTTCCACATCTGAACATCTGAGGCAGTCATTTTCATCTTTTCATGTTTTTGGTAATGTCCACTCCTGGCTGGCTTGCAAAAAGGGACAAAAAAAAAAAGTTTCAAACATACTGTAACAATGCAAGCAAGTAGTCAGGATGCAGATGTGATTAGTCTTTATTGCAGTCCAGGTTAACAGCATGAGAATCCATAAAAAATCTGAAATAAAAAAATGTGAAATAAACAAAAAAAATCATAAAACTTCATAAACAGACCTAAATATTAGGTACTCAGCACATGGGATAATATGCATGCCATGAAAACTGGGTAACAAACAATGCAAGACAGTGGAAATGAGTAAACAAAGGAGTAAATAAACATTGAATATGGACAAGAAACACAGAAGAGTAATGACGAGAGGGCGGAGCTACAAACTAAACACAGGTGGGCAGGATAATAAAGAGGCAGATCCATGGAGGAGACAAAAACCAAAGCAAAAACAAGAGCACATGGTTAGGAGATCTGAAGGGCTTTTTTGTCAGGTTGATTCAAATCAGAGTAATCAGACACATTAAAACAACACAGAGAAAAAAGTCAGGATCCTTGATGTTTCCAGCTTCATTACAGGCAAAATGGAAAAAAATCACTGGGCTCTCTTTCCACAACTGGACATCTCAGAAGAGAAGTCTTCACACGTAAGATTAACCACCAGCATACGTCCAAAGTGACAAAGGATCAACCAATCATGTTGTAATGTCCAACAGGAAAAACTTTATGCCTCTAGGCCCGACGTCACTGACTGAACACGAGCAGCAGCTTAACCAGCAGGTTGTTAGAAGCAGAAAATAGCAGCAGCTACAGCTCTATATCAGAGCTCAGACTCACTAGGTGTGTCCTAATTCAGGGGCTGCATCCTTTGAAGGACGCGTCTATGAAGGCTGAACCGCAATGAGAAGCTCTGCTCCACGGTGCATCACAGGAAATCCGCCGTAGCCGCTGCATCAGGAAACGCCGCTCCTGTCAAGCTCTTTTGAAATTCTTTAAAGATGGACCCAGAAACTCTGATTTTAGTTTTTTTTTTAATTTTTTCATTTATTAGAGCTGGAGATGCTTCTCTCTGTCGACTCCTTGCTCCCTAAAACAAAATAAAACGTTACCGTAAGTTTTACTTCAGACCACATTGGCTTTTTTTAACATTTGTATCGTTCGCCATTTGACTCAGTTTAAACCCAGTACTTACATTTAAAAGTGTCTCCTCAGCTGCCGTTCGCTCCTCTGCTGTCACCACCATGTTCTCGAAACCTTGCCAGCACGCAGTGAACCTCGGGATCTGTTAGCTGGCAAATGATCCACCTTTTGGCATGGAAACGAATAACACATTTCTCAGCCACATATGAAGGAGCCTTCGAATTGGGACAGCCTAGTCACGCCACTGTGACACAATCGGCCTTCAAATGCAGCCTCTGAAGGACGCAGCCCCTGAATTGGAACACAGCGGCATGAAACTGCTACAAAATGTCTAAAATGTATGTTAATATGTGTCACAATCTTCAAATAAAACATGAAATGTATATTGGTAGCTTCAGATGTCTGTGTTTAATCTAGAACTGCCTTTTTCAAACTTTCCGTTCCATATTAAACAATGTGGCAGTTACACTCCAGTGCCTACAGGTGCCGCAATGCTGAAGGTGAAACAGAAAATACAAATAAGAAGCTAATTATCTTAGTGCTAACAAACTACCTGAATCCTATAGGGATGCTAGCAGAAGTTAGCATTATCGTTAAAGTGGGTTTTTCAGTCATTTGACCTTTATGGCCCAAATTGAAGGCCTCGCTCTAACAATGCTTTAATATGATCCTTAACCATGCTACCAATGTTCTTATTAAAAAGCCCTTACACAGCCACAATACCTAGCAATGCAGTCATGGTATGGGTATTTTGTCCAGCTGTAGTGTGCATGTGTGTGACCGGGTCTTTGCGTGCATAGAAGCTGGCGAAAGCTGGAGTTGCGACATCGATTCCACCCAGCATTTGTTTAACTAATGTAATCCCCAGATTCGCCGTGTTTGTCTCTTGGCTGATCATTTAGCTGTGCCATGCATCAGCATGACTGGGTCCATGCGGAAAAGCCCCCAGTCTAATGGGTGCAACGCAGCCCTGGCCATTCTCTTATTATTATTGATGGATCTGCACGCGCTGGCGCTTTCTTTATAGCCGCTGCGATGACGAATTGGTAGGGGAGACAGCCAAGCGCGCGGGCTGCCGTTACCGCATGCCAGAAGCGCTGGAACCAACCCCAGCCTTGCATATGTATCGATCCTTGGCCCCCTTTCGATAATTTGAAGCGTGTCACATTTGACAACATTATGCCGGGATAGGTCGCATCTAGAGGGCTAATGAAACTGTAACAGTGGTAGAGAGGGACTGGGGGGAGGGGGGGTCCACATTGGATGGATGCTGTTTTCGGCAACATTAACCTTGCAAATAGCTGTCATAGGCCCATATGCGATTTCACACGGGTGACGCGCATGCCGGAAAATCGCTTCATACACCCCCCCCCCTCCTCCCTCACAATGTAATAACTTTGTCATTGTTGACATTACCATTAAACAGCGGCAAAACCATTAAGATCACCTCGACGCCACGCCAAATGTGGAGTTAGCGCAGAAAATGAAAGTCTTGTTAGCATTTAGGGTGTGTTTGTGGCAAACCGCTGGGTGATTTACAGAATTGTCACCGTGTTTGACAGATGAACTAAAAACATGGAGGAGCTGCAGACAATGGGCCTAGAAAGCTAAGCTGGAGGCTTAGTGTACAATCCACCCCAAAGGGTAGCGCCTTGAATTCACTTGGTTTAAATGTGAAATCTTTTCAACATGAATAAATTATATCAACATGATTATTGAAAGTAAATGAAGTACAAAACAAATTTGTGTTTTTTTATTCATGCGGAAAGTATCCACATGAATGTCAAGTCAAGTCAAGTCAAGTCAGGCTTTGTTGTCATTTCAGCTCTATACAAGTACACAGTGAAACGAAACAACATTCCTCCAGGACCAGCACAGGAACACAAGTGCGAAACAATACAGTACAATAAATAATACGAAAGACTTACAATAAATACAAAACAGGACACAGGCAGTACACACTACTGACAGCAATATACAGTATACAGTATTTGGTTGATACAGTAATTTGAGCAGCTAACATTGTAAAAGTGAAGTAAATTGTGCAAAATGCAAAGTCAGATGTTGTTGTGGAAATAAAATGTGCAAAAATGCAACTATTCAAAAAAATCTACAGTCATATCAAGAGAAGTGTTTCAGTGAAATGCAGTAACTATATATATACACAGTGTTCCATAATTTGGAACTGCAAGTAGTGCGGAGTGAGTTAGTCCCATATTGTTATGTATATGTGTGTGTGTGTGTGGGTCCATGGGAGTTGAAACTGTAGCACATTCTGGCTGCGAGGGCCCGAGTGCTGTGCTACCTTCTTCCAGATGGCAGAAGAGAGAACAGTTCATGTGAGGGGTGTGTGGGGTCAGTCACAGTGCTAGTAGCTGTGAGACAATTAAACTGTATGACAGTACATTGGGTCAAAATTGGAACCAAGACTCAAAAGGGGAACCCATCCTCCTCTGGTCGACACTGGATAGCAAATAATAACAGCAGAGAATAAGGTTTGACCATCAGTGTTTTTGCTGTTGTTATGAAAAATGTAAAAGTGGTTGTTATTAGTTTTGACTATTTTGCATATCGCTGATGTCAGAAGAAAACCTTCTATCTCCATTTTTGTAGTTTTTCAGTTTTTGACATAATTTGAAAATGCCTGTTACTCTTTACATTGTGTGTAAATTTCATGATGAATGGACCAAAAGAAATAATCCAAAATGACTTGGAAAAAAGTCTGGTTCCCTTGACTTACATTAAAAGTAAAGTAGGTTTTTTCCTTCTCCTGTAAAGTTACCAATTTGGAGATATGAGATTTCCTTCCAACAATAGTGATGTAGCATCATTTATTGAGATTCTTGGTAACACTTCAGTACAGAGCAGAAGCATTTAACTAAAATTTGAAAAGATCTGGATACATAAACTAACATAAGTGAAGGGCAACAATTTGTGACATGTCAAACATTTCATCCCCAAAATTACTTGGGGAAAAAGAATTGTGTTCCTCTAACTTCCGTTAAAGCTGAAGATCCAAAAAGTGACTTTTGGTCAGTGGCATCTCACCGAGTGAGAATGTCGTCTTTCTTTACTACTGCTGCAAATTCTTGACATGAAGTTCAATGTAATGTCTGAGAACCAAAAAAATAATAATTTAACGGTAAAAGGGGAATGATGTTCATCATGGCATCGTAAACTTTACATGTATTTAAGGCCCAATCTCATTTCACCCCTCGCCCCCTACCACTTAGCCCTTAACCCTCTGTTTTTGCGCGTTCACGTCTAGGGGTAGGGTGTCCCAGTTTTTGTTGAGATATAGGGGTAGGGAGAAGTGTTAGGGCTACATGGCCCTCGAAACGGAGGTTTTTCAGAGGTTCACGCCACAAATGTGAGAATTCTCTCCATTAAAAAATTACGATAATCATTGTATTATCTTAGTTTAATGTCGTTTCAGTGTATTATGGCTATTTTCATCACAACAAACATAAAAAATCACTAATAGCTTGCTAATGTTTCAGTAGCTATCTAGCTAACTTTCCCGTTCCACCTTAAATAGTCTAGAAGTTCTGACTCCTGATGGCCATAATGTAGCTGCTGCACCATTTAAGGTGGAACGGGAAAATTCGAACAAGAAGCTGGTGAATATCTGACTTCAGCTTCATATCACTGAAGAATTAGGGGTGGGTGATAATAAATAATTGCCCCCTCTTTGAAAGCATATGATGCCCTAAATGTAATTAAAGCCCAGCAGTGAGGAGCTGAACTTTAATTCATTAATATTGATGACTGTCATTTTTACTGAGGTATGTTTTCCAAAATAAAGGTTCTCATTTTTTTATTTTGGAAAAGTATATTATTTTCAGTAAAATGCGTCATTTCTGGACAACCAAAATAAAAGTAACATCACTTTATTTCTTTGTTTATTAAGTGCTTTGACACTCATTTTACCTACACTTTTCAGCTATACTTTTAACTGGCTTGGACTTTGAACTACGACTCTTTTGCACTGAGTGACCCTACACCGTAACTATGTTTATTTTATTAAAACAAATGATTGAAGACTGCATTTTGTCACTAAGAAATCAATCAAACTACTACCAAAACCTTACCACACGTTTCGGTAGTGATGATTTTAGCTCATTTTCTGCATAACTCAGCTACATGACTAGCAAACACAGCTTTGGACAGCTGTACACACATAAAATCATAACAGTTTTCATTAAAACACAGAAAAGTTTACTTAATTTCAGAACATATGCTTTTCAGTAGTGATATCTTAAGTGTTCCACACTGATTTTCAGACTTTGGGACACATTTACTTCAAAACAATGGGTTCTAACTGCTCACCATGTGGCCATGAGGGACAGGGATGCAGCCTCACTTCCTGCTCTAAAATGAAGGGGTGTGGCTAAAATAAGGCTCCGTCCACTGATTAAAACTCTTGTGTTTCGGTAGTGACATGAAACGTGGGAGAGCATTTTTTCAGTAAAGTTTATTGAAAAATTAAACTCCTGATGAATCTCAATCTTTCAACTTCACTATAAAAGAAACAAACAAAAACTGTTAAAAAAGAAGAACCTGTGATGTATCCCTCCGCCATGAATGGATTAAAAAAAAATGGATTAAAATACGTTTTAACTTTATCACAAAACTACAGTAAAACATCAGTCAGTGTAACTCGTAACCCTTTAGAGCCATTAAACTCCTCAGACGTCTGGTTCCCATCACCACCACTGTGAGCAATTCTGACTCGGCAAGTTTCTCTAGAATGGAGCGTTTCGCACCAAACCACTCTGAACGCCTTTGTTGACATGTTAACCATTTAATTATGCAGAAATTTTGTGGAGTTCCCCTTGAAATGTGCAGTCCAGGCCAATATTGGCCAAATTATTCAATTATTAATCACTGCTGAGAGAAAGAGACGCCCCTCATGTTAAACACTGTGTCAGAAATAGACGTCATTAGATATTTACTACTTATTTAATTACATTGAAGACCAGACAGATAGATGGTCTGTCTGCCTGTCCGTCTGTCTATCTGTCTGCCTGTCTGGTGTTCAAAGTAATTACTGGTGAATACAAGTACAATGAAGTACCAGTTACAACTCTTCCAATTCAACGAGAGAGAGAGGGAGAGAGAGAAAGAGAGAGAGAGAGAGAAAGAGTAAAGGTGAGGTAGGGAGATGGACGCAGGGAGAAAGCGAGCGAGACCAGTTCAGTTCGAGCCAAAGAGCACTAAGATGTTCCACTCACGTCCCATAATTGGGTGAGAGGCTTCATTTCACTGGCTGATTTCCTGTCTTTTGACTGGCTTTAATAAGCCCAATGCTTTTAATAGAACGCTGAGTACCCACTACTCCGAACCAAACCGCCCCCCCCCGCACGCCCACCTCACACCAAACCTCTCCTCTCACTTTCTCCATCCCTCTTTTCTTCTCTCTTTTTTTCCCCTCAGATAAAGAAGGAGAGACAGATAAAGCAGCTTTTGGGCTTGCTTGCTTTTGAATACCTGGAACCATCCCCCCCACAAGCCCCCCCCCAAACCACCACCCCTTATCATTCCAGGATCAGACAGCAAACAGCCATTTTCCTCACTCGATCAGTGCCTTAACAACATCAGAGGGAGAGAGAGAGAGGGCGAGAGAGAGAGAGAAAGAATTGAAAGGCATCCTCATAGGCAGATGCCCTGAATGCCTCGGAGGTTTTTTAATGAAAGCGCGGTAATGTAAGATACATCTCTGCCCGTCCGCGGACCTGTTTACTGTCTTCCCTTCAACCTCGAGACGGCGAGTGCAGGCGCACGCACACAGATAGAGAGAGAGAGAGAGAGAGAGAGAGAGAGAGAATAAAGGAGCCGACCAAATGGGACAGCAAATGACTAGATTTCCCCCTTCCGAACGCTGCTTTCATTACCAAGGAAAATATATCAAAAGGTACTTCAGTCCGAAAGGTATTTTAATAATACATTACTTTCCCCATAACTACTCTTAACCTTTAGGTAGAATGCATTTTGGATGAATGCGCCTGTCGAGGCCTGGGTGTCGGGGTAATGAGAGTTAGGCCTTATTTACCGTTGTCTGTCTGGAACAGCCTTCTGCCTGCAGCTGTGGCGGGATCTAGCTTGAGTGCTAGCTTCTGATACACAGCCTCCATCAATAAGGCCTTCAACCGAGGATGAAAACAGGGGCTTGAAGGTCTTTATGCAGGCGTCCCAGTGAGCGTTCTGCCAGTGGGATTGACCTCCACAAATGGAATCTGTTGTCAGATTAACGAAAACGCTGTGTGAAATGCTGCGACTCTGTGTTGAGCTGCTAGCGAGCAATGAGGGTGAAAACAATATGCACTTCTTCACAAAGACGGCCATGCTGAGATAAAACGTACAGCACAACTGCAGCTTCATTAATATAAAAAATCATGTACAACGGCCACAATAAAAAAACAGATCTGAACACAATTAAAGCACTTCTGTAAAGGCTGACTAGACTGAACACCTAACACCTGTGATTAAATGTGTTGTTGATGTTCTGAGTTAAAATGCGTTAACATTCTCTCCAGAGAACATTGTTCTGCATATTTTAGTGCACAGTTAATATTATTATTATTATTATTATTATTATTATTATTATTATCATCATCAAAGTTTAACATATTGGAAATAACATAACATTAAATGTGTCATACCTTTTTTAATAATGTGTGTGTGCGTGTATATATATATATATATATACACATATGTATATATACACACACTCTTAAAAAGGTGGTGCTTCGAGGGTTCTTTAAAGAAACTGAACACTCAAAGAACCCTTTGCATGATTAAAAGGTTCTTTGCATCATGAAAGCGTTCTTCAGATATTGATGGAGAACATGCTGTAGATGGTTCTATATAAAAAAGGGTTTCTATATAGCACCCAAAAGGGTTCTTTTATTGTTACAATGTCAAGCTTGTAACAATAGAAGAACCCATTTTGGGTGCTATATAGAACACTTTTCAAAAAGGCTTTATATAGAACCATCTATAGCTCATTCATGCACATTTTCCTTCAATCCAAAGAACTCGTTTATGATACAAAGAACCTTTAATTGTGCAAAGGGTTCTTTGAGTGTTCATGGTTCTATACAGAACTGTTCTCTTTAGTAAAGAACCCACAAAGCACCATTTAAGAGTGTATATAATGATGTTTGCTTTAAGCAAATGATTGAACATATCATTTTGTCACTACCGAAACAATCATAACATCATGAAGAAATATTTCTGTTTCGGTAGAGACAATTTTAGCCAATTTTGAGCAAATTAAAAAACTCTAGCCAGTACATGACTAGCAAAGAGCTAGTTTACTTTTACTCTGTTCTTCAGTGGTCAGGACCCCCATGGACCCTCACAGAGCAGGTACTATTTGGGTGGTGGATCATTCTCTGCACTGCAGTAACACTGATGTGGTGGTGGTGTGTTAGTGTGTGTTGTGCTGATCTGAGTGGATCAGACACAGCAGTGCTGCTGGAGTTTTTAAACACCTCAGTGTCACTGCTGGACTGAGAATAGTCCACCAACCAAAAATATCCAGCCAACAGCGTCCTGTGGGCAGTGACCTGTGACCACTGATGAAGGACTAGAGGATGACCATCACAAACTGTGCAGCAGCAGATGAGCTATCGTCTCTGACTTTACATCTACAAGGTGGACTGACAAGGTAGGAGTGTCTAATAGAGTGGACAGTGAGTGGACACAGTGTTTAAAAACTCCAGCAGCACTGCTGTGTCTGATCCACTTGTACCAGCACAACACACACTAACACCACCACCACGTCAGTGTTACTGCAGTGCTGAGAATGATCCACCACCCAAATAGTACCTGCTCTGTGAGGGTCCATGGGGGTCCTGACCACTGAAGAACAGGGTAAAAGGGGGCTAACAAAGTATGCAGAGAAACAGATGGACTACAGTCTGTAACTGTAGAACTACAAAGTGCACCTATATAGTAAGTGGAGCTGATAAAATGGACAATGAGCGCAGAAACAAGGAGGTGGTCATAATGGTATTCCTGATCGGTGTACGTTGGCTGTAGAGAATGTTTTAACTTATTTTCACTTAGAAGATCAATAAAACATGTAAATCAATGAGGGCTAGCAAAGCTTTTGCATACACTTGTATAGTCCATCAATGTCCATCAAAGAAAAATTTGTAGTTTGACTGAGGGACCTCTAAAACAGGAGGAAATTTCATTTTTTGGCTGCTGTAAAAAAGGGGTTAAAGCAGTTCTCCAGCACTTTTTAACCTTATCTTTATCTTTATGGTGCGGACAATAATATCATTTTAGCCCATGTAATAGAAGCCAATGGTGAAGCAACTGCCCATTGGCTTCTATTATAATTGTGTTTTCTGCCCCTTTCTAAGCACAAGCGTCCATGTTTTTGTTTGTGGTAATGGGCTGAAAAATGCTGGAATGTTCCTTTTAGCTTCTGCTACGAAGTTCCATGTCAATTTCCTCGGCAAATGATACTCAAAATAAAAAAAAAAAGGAAATATTCACGTCTCGATTTGTGCCACGCTAAACAGCATGACCACGATAAACAATGCAACGTTATTTTAAGTTGTTTGCTGGATTTCATTTCGGGGCCACACTTTTCTCGACATCCACAACGTGGAGCTAAAATAAGGGTCAACGCAGCAGAAGCGATTTTCTCCCTGGGCGGCGGGCGGCCCTCCTGTAGTGCGTTCCTCGTGTTATTTATGATTATGTACACAGATGATGTTTCATCATGATTGTTGAGTCTGAGTGGCTGGCCAATCACTCTCGCGCAATCATTTCCTCGCTCTCTTTCTCTCTCAGAAGCCTATGTGCTATCTCCAGGGGTTACGGGTGAAGCAGCAGCTCTTGTGCTTATGTGTGTGTGCGTGTGCCGTCTGTTGTTTTGCCGCTCCTTTGGCCTCCTGTATAGATGCTCATTATGTTAGTGCATTGCTCCATGCTCTGGCTGAACTGAAACGGTAATGAGATTCTTTTGTATGCTGGCCCAGTGTCTTTGGCTGCCAGGGAACACTCTGTGTCATCCCGGTGGGAACAGGTAAATGACAGAAAAGAGAAAGGAAAACTCATCCGCAGCTACCAAATCTCTGCATCTTCACACCTCCTTGGCAACTTTGACTGGGGTTTGTTCTCATCATCAACAGGCAGAGCAGAAAAATTCGAAAGCACATATTCGCATGTTCTACTCACCAAATGTCCAAAACTGTGGCCTGTTCACTAAGGCCCCAGAGAGAAATAGACGTGGTGTGGCCAAAAGTATGTGGACATTCGTCTTAACTATTGGGTTCAGGTGTTTCAGCCACACACTTTCCTAATAGGTATATAAAATCAAGCACTTATCAATATCATATCTCCATAAACGGATATTGGCAGTAGAATAGGTTGTACTGAAGAGCTCAGTGACTGTACTGGTCTCTATCAATACACAGTACCGTCGGCTGGAGTGGTGTAAAGTGCCATCACTGGACTCTGGAGGCATGTAAACGTTCTCTGGATTGATGAATCACGCTTTACTATCAGACAGTCTCATTGGTGAATTTGGGTTTGGTGGACGTCAAGGGAACGCTACCTACCGGAATGCATAGTGCCAACAATAAAGTTTGGTGGAGGAGGGATAATGATCTGAGGCTGTTTTTCAGTGTTTGGGCCCCTCAGTTCCAGTGAAGGGTGATGTTGATGCTACAGCACAAAGACATTTTACACAATTATATGCTTCCAACAATTTGGGGAAGAGCCTTTCCTGTGCCAGCATGACTGAGTGCAAAGCGAGGTCCATAAAGATACAGAGTTGTGTGGACGAACTCCTGCATGGATCCCTGACCTCAACCCCACCAAACACCTTTGGGATGATTTGGAATGTTGATTGTGAGCCAGTCAGTGCCTGACCTCACTAATGCTCTTTTGATTGAATGGGCACAAATTCCCACAGAAACATACTTCAAAATCTGGTGGAAAGCCTTTCCAGAAGAGTGGATGTTGTAGTAGCCACTAATATGGACCGAAGTCCATATTAATTCCCATGGTTTTGGAATGAAACGTCCAACAGTCTCACATAGGTGTGGCAGCCAGGCGTCCTCATACTTTTGGCCATATAGTGTATTTTGTCACAATTATTACATAATCACCTAATCGCATTTATTTGAGATTATAGCAATTATTTGAGATGACCGCAATGATTTGACACAGTCGTTAGATTTCAGTCATAATACGAGCAACAACAAAATGTGAATTGGGTGTGTTGGGTTGATGGAAATGAAAGAAAACAGTAAATTGTCACTGTCCAAAATAAATAAACAAATAAATGAATCGCTAAAATGTCCAAAATGTTAAATATACAGAAGATGGAATTTATTTTTTTTTTTTTTACTTTCAGTGCAAGTAAAGGTAAAATGATTTTATTTACTTTCATTATTTTTCAATTTCTGGGGGATAACTGAGATAATTTGCATTCATTGAGACGTCATCATTGGGCTTATGAAAACACAAAGTGTTCTAACTTCTTACTTGGTTCTCGTAACATGTTATGCTGAGTAATGCTTGTTTATTTGTTAGCTATGTAGTTAATTCTACCATTTTAGCATGTATGCCAGCAGGATTAGTGTTTTATTAATGTTATTTTAATGTTTTTATGCTCATATTTTCACTCTCATGAAGAATATGTAGCTTTGATCAACTGTAGACGTTGGTGTGAGAGCCTTCGGCATTGATTCTACAGTACAACCAGCGTTGGCCACTAAGTAAACACAGCTAGCAATTAAGGCCACTTGGCTTGTATTTTAATAGCTGCAACAAATGAACAAGAAAAGGCAATGAAAATCACAAATGACAGCTATTTATATGACAGTTAACTGTCAGCTAAAATTTCATGATTGTGACAGCCCATCACTGATACCGACACCAATTTTAAGTTAACTTCAAGAGGCCCACCTAGTCAGCAAATGCATGCGTGCATATGCATGCAAATGCAACTAGAGTCGGAACATACAAACCAGATTTGCTCACTTGTAACTTGAAATCTGAACAGTCAGTCTAAAAAGTCAGATATGAGAATCCGATTTACTTTGCAGTGTAAACAAAGCCTCAGACTCTAAATACTGTGAACATCTTTAATTTTCCTTGAATGCAATAAAGGTCATTTGATTCAGATCATAATATGGGAATATATGAAAGTAAATTAGTATTTAATTGGTGGACTCATTTTAGTGAAACGATCTGGACATGTTCATGCAAAGTGTAAATCTCATTCTAGGTAACAGGCCACATTACACTCAGTCCAACGTAAGGAGGTGGGATCAAAAAATAGAGTTAAGTCGGCCGACAACACATAAATTTCAATTATCTGAAAGGCACATTCTGAATGAACAAACAGACTAATCAGATATCACCTACAAAACAGATCAGACAGCCAGACTAAAGTTAGTCAGCACAGCACTGCTGAGGTCTTTTACACAAAGTCTCATTGCAAACCTCAAAGAACTGCATGCACACAAGTGTATTAATATTTACCTTCAAATAGAACATTTTAATCACGAATCCCGTTTATTCTATATTTTATTAAGCTGAGAAAAGCTAATTTAGCTAACTAATCTCAAGACTGTTCAATGCTATTTGCTAGCAAATATGGTTTGGCTTAAGTTGTTGCCTCTTGTTAACAGTTTTGTTAAGAAGAGGCAACAAACCAATCCAAAACATTTTCAGCTTCAGGAATAAAATAAAAACAGCACCAACCTCCACATGATTAGGATAGTATTTGTCTAAATTTACACATTTCTCAGGTTTTACCTTTCTTAGGCTAATAATTCAGACTAAATTACTGCCGCCACCGTTCTCACTGCAGGTTTGTTCTGAGGAGTTTCGTTGAAATGGAATCTTTAGCAGAAGTTCTGCCAGGAAGACTCTAATGCTACGTCATTCATTTATTGGTCCTGACCAATCACGGGCCCACACCTAACTTTAAAATGACTCGACTTACGTACCAATTCTGCTGCTTTCAGGTGCCTACGCTTTGAAGTTCCCCTTCTTTCTCACCACCACCACCAGTTGGGTCCCTGTCTGGTTGTCCGGGGGTAGCTTTGCCCCTGCTGTCTCTGTCCAGCAGGATTAGTGAGGGTCTCGACGCTCCTAGACCTGGACCGAGGACGGGGCTTACACCAAAGACTCCTTAATTTCTACTGATGTTTTTTTTTTTTCAAACTGTAAAAAAATTCCATTGAGTATATTAAAATTGTCCTCCTCCTGAGTCTTTCTGGCAGACCATTTCTTTCACTGGCCAGAAGAAGTAGAGCTTAGAGACCTTTGCTAAGCAGCACTTGAACATTGTGTGAATCATTATTTTGAAAAAGGTCAATTACTGTGATACACATGGATTCTAAATTCATCCAGAAAGCTGGGAAATAACTATAATTGGGCTGATATGCTTGACGCCCCTTGTGTAAACAGCCTCTATGGCTGGTGTTGAAGAATGATCAGCAAATTTGTTGCACAAAATCCTTTACTTGAATTAATAGACCTCTGAAGTTGACTCGTCATTCTGTAGTCAGTGTCAAGCCTATGATATGAACTCCAGGTCTAAGCTGGATTTCTCTATGGCAAAAATGAATGGGATTCTGAAAAATCACCTCAATCACATGCCATGGTTAACAAAATGGTTATAAACTGAACAAATTTGATCCTACATACATTTTTCCTCTGAATGTCTGGATCCTCTGAATTACAAAGTCATTAAGTAGCCAAACTATAAGCTAAAGTTAATTAACTTTATTGTCACTATACTTGCACAGTACAACAAAATTCTCTTCTTCAAATATCCCAGCTTAGATAGCTGGGGTCAGCCATGATACGGCACCCCTGAAGCAGTCAGGGTCAAGCGTCCTGCTCAAGGGCCTAACAGTGCCGACTTAACAGAACCGGGCACTGAACCCACAACCCTGTGATCAAGATCTCATTCGTTTTGTGCCTTAAAGAATTCCAGCTTAGATCCTGTGGTCGCTAATATGCGTATGATACAGACTACAGAGCAGAACTTCAGAGGTCTATTCCATTCATTCAAGTTCATTAAGAGATTTTGATTTTCCAGTGCTGGTAACGGTAACAGGGGCACCAGCACAGACTGGTGTGTTCATACAGAAATGACTCAGTTTTACCAAAATGTCTTCACTTTAGTGATGCGTGTACACTCCTGTTTCCCAGCAGTCACAGGACTTGGGCAGTGGTGCTATAGAGAGCACGTTCAGCAGGTAAAGGACTTTTTCTGCTTTTCTTTTTTTGACCAGATCAAAGCTGGTTATGAGACAGGACTTGCTGTGCCAGGTACAATTGGCCAAAAAAACTGAAACAGGTGAAAAAAAAAAAGTGCTGCTTTGGTGTAAGTACCATTTAGTGACCCCTCCCCACCCGGCCCACTCCATTCTCCCTTCAACAGATCATTTTCAACGCGGGAACAAAGCCTGGCGCTATTAAAGCGCGTTAATTAAATCCACAGCCAGCGTGAGATGCTTTTCGCCGGCCACTTCAGCTCGCCGTCTCTTCAGCCCATTCACGGCCTCCCCGCACCATTTCCCTTCCTTAGAAAAAGAACAAGTCCCTGCTCGCGTTAACGGCGAATGAAAGGCCCCGCGGCGACGTTAATGGCGATTTTCAGCCCGTGCGGCGCTACGCTAATGGCCGGCGCTAATTACTGAAGTGGCCCAGGCCGTCTGAAAGAGAGAGGGATCGATACGGGATGCGCCCGTGTGGCAGCAGGCCGATGTCACCCCCCCAGACAAGAGGGCATCATTACACAAGAGGCGGCAAAAACGAGAGGGATCCTGATCTTTTTTTGTGCCTGTGCATGTTTTTGTGCAATTCATATGCCAGTTTAAATAGGGAGGCTGAAGGCCTACAGTGTGGCGAGACAAAAGGTAGAGTGTAAAAGTGTGTAAGCATTAGAAAAGAGGAAGGCGTGAAATCTCAATAGAGAGAATATTGAGCTGTCCATACACTGAACTCCACTTGTTCATGAAGCATTGCTCCGTTTCAGCGAGAGAGAGAAGCAAAATCGGCAGATTTAGGTTTGTTTTCAGTCATAACTAACATACTGAGGCAGTGAGTAGGTGGCATGAATGAACGCTGTTCGAAAAATAGGCAGCAGTTTACTGCATACTCCACTGGAGATGCTTTGCAAATGCCTATACCATTAAAGCATTTTCAGTGCTTTACTATGTACTGGAACACGTAAAGCTATGTTTACACTACTACTAAAGGTATGAGTACACTACAGGATTAGCATTAGCTTCTTGGCAAACCTAGATATCATAATTTGAAAATACCTGTTGTCCTTTATATTGTATGTAAATTTCACAGTGAATGGACTAAAAGAAATGACCCAGTATGACTTCGAAAAAAGTCTGGTTCCATTGACTTACATTAAAAGTAAAGTAGGTTTTTTCCTTCTCCTGTAAAGTTACCATTTTGGAGATACGAGGTTTTGTTCCAACAACAGCGATATGTGTCTTTCCACTATCTACCTACAGAAGTTCTGTTTGTTTCCACTGTCTCACTACAGGATTAGTGTTAACTTGGTTACTAACTTGTGTGTGTGTATATATATATATATATGTATATATATATATATATATATATATATATATATGTTTTCCATTGTCAGTGATACTAGTACTGTAGGTGGTTCATTCTCCATTTGGATGGGAAGCCATGCCACAAAGGTTGCAGGGCTTAAAAAGAAACACTAGTGCCTTGCAGTAGGAATAGGGATGCTAGCTTAAATGCTAGTATATTGCAATAGAAATGGGGATGTTAGCTGAAATGCTAGTGCCTTGCAATAAGAAAGTGGAGGTTAGCTTAACGTTAGTGACCTGCAGTAGGAATAGGTTGCTGGTTGAAAAGCTAGTTGCTTCAGTAAAAATGGGGATGATACCTTAAATGCTAGTGCCTTGTGATAAAAATGGGAATGCTTACAAAACACTGCCTTGCAGTAGGAATAGGGATGCTACCTGAAACGCTAATGCCTTGCAATAGAAATGCTAGCTCAAACGCGAGTGCCCTGCAATAAGAAAGGGGATGTTAGCTTAACGTTAGTGACCTGCAGTAGGAATACGTTGCTAGTTGAAAAGTGTCTCGCAATAGAAATGGGGATGTTACCTTAAATGCCAGGGCCTTGTAATAAAAATGGGGTTGCTAACAGAAATGCTAGTGCCTTTCAGTAGGAATTGGGATGCTACCTTAAATGCTAGGATGTTGCATTAGGAATGGGAATGCTAACAAAAACACGACCTTGCAGTAAGAATAGGGATGCTAACTTAAAAGCTAGTGCCTTGCAATAGGAATGGTAATGCTAGCTCAAACGCTAGTGCCTTGCAATAGAAATGGGGATGTTAGCTTAACGTTAGTGACCTGCAGTAGGAATAGGTTACTGGTTGAAAAGCTAATGCCTTGCAATAAAAATGGGGATGTTACCTTAAATGCTAGGGCCTTTCAGTAGGAATGGGGATGCTAACTGAAATGCTAGTGAGTTGCTATAGGAATGGGGATGCTAACTGAAATGCTAGTGAGTTGCTATAGGAATGGGGATGCTAACTGAAATGCTAGTGAGTTGCTATAGGAATGGGGATGCTAACTGAAATGTCAGTGCTTTGCAATAGGAATGGGATTACTAGGTGAAACACTAGTGACTTGCAACAGAAATGGGAATATGGTGGATTCCTCCAAAGTGAAACACGCACACACAAACACACACACACACACACACACACACACACACACACACACACACACACACCCACACACACACACCTGTAGAAGTAAACTGATCCCTCAGTGATGGTATAATTTGGCTAGCAATATCCTGCTAGTCTCCTGCCCCTCCCAGCCTGTGGTCCATGGCTAGTTCCAGGAAGGATCTGTTTACCACATTACCTTGTAGTGACGATTCATTTCATGGGTTTTCTCCACCCACCACGGGCCTTACAAGGGCTCTATTATGGGCCAGTCCTGTCCACTGAGGCTGGAGACAACTCAACACTCCCCAAACCAAAGCCCTCTTCGGCTGCCGTGGACCAACCGCCGCTCATACTTTCAAACAGGAGAAAATGAGTAAGAGAGAGAGATAGAGAGATAGAGATAGAGAGAGAGAGAGAGAGAGAGAGAGAGAGAGACGATGGGTATCTGCTCTCCCACTAATAAGCCTTTGATGAGAGTTCCTGACGTGCCTGATTTGACGTGATGACAGTGAGTGGTTAAACGACACGAGAGAGCAGAAGGCCCATTGAGTACACACACAACAGACTGAACAGTGAGACTGTGACACAGATCCAGCCCCTCAAACATGAATGAATATACTTTATTTACATTATACAAATGTGCATTAACATAATTCCAAATGATTTTCATATGTTTGCAATCAGCTTTTTCAATCCTACCCTCTTTTCAAGCTCTATTGCAAAAAAAAGGCATTTAATAAATAGGGCTAAAATTAGATTGAAATCTAACTGTGCACTGGACTATAGCAATCTGATGTTGCAGCGTAGCTTTATTTGCACAAGGATGTAAAATGTGAGATATGTTGGTGGTTCATTTACACTTATGTGCACTGCTGGACAATATATCTGATTTCATGACTTTGCCGTATGTTGCAGAACCAAATAAGACTGCATTGTGTGCTGTGAGCATCCTGACCAATCACAGATGTTCACTGGATCAAGATCATTTTGTTTACAATATACTGGACTGTACACTGATCAGGCATAACATTATGACCATTCCTTGTTTCTACACTCACTGTCCATTTTATCAGCTCCACTTACTATATAGGTGCACTTTGTAGTTCTACAGTTACAGACTGTAGTCCATCTGTTTCTCTGATACTTTGTTAGCCCCCTTTTACCCTGTTCTTCAGTGGTCAGGACCCCCATGGACCCTCACAGAGCAGGTACTATTTGGGTGGTGGAACATTCTCAGCACTGCAGTAACACTGACGTGGTGGTGGTGTGTTAGGGTGTGTTGTGCTGGTCTGAGTGGATCAGACACAGCAGTGCTGCTGGAGTTTTTAAACACCTCAGTGTCACTGCTGGACTGAGAATAGTCCACCAACCAAAAATATCCAGCCAGCAGCGTCCTGTGGGCAGCATCCTGTGACCACTGATGAAGGACTAGAGGATGACCAACACAAACTGTGCAGCAGCAGATGAGCTATCGTCTCTGACTTTACATCTACAAGGTGGACTGACAAGGTAGGCGTGTCTAATAGAGTGGACAGCGAGTGGACACAGTGTTTGAAAACTCCAGCAGCACTGCTGTGTCTGATCCACTCGTACCAGCACATCACATACTAAGACACCACCACGTTAGTGTTACAGCAGTGCTAAGAATGACCCACCATGTCAGTACCTGCTCTGTGAGGGTCCATGGGGGTCCTGACCACTGAAGAACAGGGTAAAAGGGGGCTAACAAAGTATCAGAGAAACAGATGGACTACAGTCTGTAACTGTAGAACTACAAAGTGCACCTATATAGTAAGTGGAGCTGATAAAATGGACAATGAGCGTAGAAACAAGGAGGTGGTCATAATGTTATGCCTGATTGGTGTATATCTATCTTTAGAGTGGCCCCTGACCCTGCTCAGTCCAAACACTCCTTCTTCCTCTCATGGCACACACAGAATGACACAAACAGACAAACGCAGAGGATCGAGCATTATTTCATTTCCATATAAATTGCGAGCGCGCTTGTGACATAAGCAAGTGCTCGGCCTCAAACAAAGCAACGTGTTTTCATCTTGATACTTGAGTATTGTTCAAAGCACTTTGCCTCAAGCTCCATAAATTAACCAAACAAAACACGCTTAATAGACTGGATATTCACACCATTGTGCTTTTATTACCACGCTAATAGATATCGCCAGTGTCAGAACACTTGAGACTTGAAGGAGGTGAAGGCAACGTGGAGCTAGGAGAAGTTCATTGGTGTGTGATAGGAGTTTGTTTGTTATGCATGCTCGCTTTTCTTTTTGTCGCTTTCTCATCATCGGTTTTGCTCGGCTAAAGCACGAGAGGAGATTTGGAGACCTGCCCTGGGGTTAATAACATTACTGAGCCACAGATGGGTCTGAGTCACACAGCACGCTGTAGTGTCTGCACAGGCCCACGTTTATTCGCATATTCTTGTTTTAGAAGGCAGACGGCAACGCTCAAATCAGATTAGAGGTTAACGACCATTTTTTGAAACTTTGAATATACGTGCACTCAGAAAATGTGGACCCAGCAGGAGGTGATCGAATCAGATCTGATCAGTGGTGGACAAAGTACACAAATCATGTACTTGAGTTAAAGTAGAGATACCCATGGTAAAATATTACTCCAGTGAAAGTAGAAGTTCCTCTCTTTAGACCTCCACTTGAGTAAAAGTACAGAAGTATTTGCCTTCAAATGTACTTAAGTATTGAAAGTAAAAGTACTAAAAGATTAATTATGGCTCTGATGTCCTATTATCATTTCTGTAACAAGACTCTGCTTCATTAACTCATTTTAGGTGAAAATACTCCAGTGTCTCTCTTGGTAAATCAGTCTTTTAATAGAATGTCATTAATTAGTGACGCTGATGTCTATTAAAATTATCATAAGCACAAAACACTGAAGGCAAACAGTTTCCATCAGGTAGAACTGAGTGGCTCTGAAATCACTTTTTACAAACAAGCTAAGATTCAGTTTAAGATTTATTTGCAAGTTTAAGTTTAATAAAAACTTTCAACTCAGATTCACAAATGAGTTTCCTTTACTAAACTGCATCTGTAGGTCTCTGTTCATAAACATAAACCAGCCAAAACTAATTTACTATAAAATGAAATAGTGTTTGTATAAATTCAGAATAAAGACACGTCAGTCACAACTGCATATGTGTACATATTTCTATATTGTGGTCTGTTTACACAAAGTTAGGTTAGTTCATCATTTATGTTGAATAGACTCTCCCGAAATTTTACGCTGCTGCACTGACGTTGAACCATGTGCTGCACTGGGTCGGTATGACCAACAGGTCAAAACAAGCTCAAAACAAAGTGTGCGCTGTGCCCTGATTGGTGTTCTTGCTTTGCAATTCTTTTGTTTTGACATGTTACGTTTGGAACGACAGATTTCTCATAATGTAGTGGAGTAAAAAGTGAGATATTTGACTATGAAATGTAGTGGAGTGAAAGTAAAAAGTTGCCCAAAATGGAAAAACTTCAGTAAAGTAAAGATACACGAAAAAAACTACTTAAGTACAGTAACGAATTACATTTACTTCATTACTGTCCACCACTGGATCTGGTTAGATGTGAAAGAAAGGATTATATAAGGAGAGAATTGGCTGGTATTCACTACTTTTTCTTTACTATTCTTTGCTCATAAAAGTCTACATGTGGTGTAACTTGATGCCAATGTGATTTCTGCTTAAAGAGACAGTCCGGCCAAGATGAAGAATACAACTATCACAATATCTGTAGTAAACACGCTGATTCACCTCCTATCGCAGTGCTGCAGTAGTTTCCAGAGTGAGATTTTCTAATTCAAAGACTAGGAAAACCCCCTTCTGATGACATATCTTGAAGGTGGGTGAAACTTTTGAAAAACTGCTTGGGGGTGGATTTTTTCAGGGCAGGCTGTTATGATTTTTTTTTCAGCTAGTGAAGTCTGATAGCTGATGTTACAAGAAGCCAGATATCTTTTTGCAGCTATATACACTATATGGGCAAAAGTATTGGGACACCTACAGGCGCTTTCATGACAACCCATTCTAAATCCATAGGCATTCATATGGAGCTATAACAGCTTCCACTCCTCTTGCTTTGCGCACTGTGACAGTTATGCTGTGTGAAGGTTCTTCCCCAAACTGTTCCCACAAAGTTGAAACCGTACAATTGTCCAAAATGTCTTGTTCTGCTGAAGCATTAAGATTTCCCTTCAGTGGAACTAAGGGTTCTAGAGCAACCCCTGAAAACAGCCCCATATCATCATCCCTCCTCCACCAAACTTTACAGCTGGCACAGTGCAGTCAGGCAGGTAACGTTCTCCTGGCATTCGCCAAACCCAGACTCGTCCGTCAGACTGACAGATAGAGAAACGTGATTTGTCATTCCACAGAATGCGTTTCCACTGCTCCAGAGTCCCCCCCTTGCTTGGCATTGTGCATTCTGGTCTTAGCCTTGTCTGTAGCTCTTCCGACATGGAAACCCATTTTGTGAGGCTCCTAATGTGCAGTTCTTTTGCTGATGTCGCTTCCAGAGGCAATCTGGAACTCTTTAGTGAGTGATTCAATACAGGACAATCACTGTGCACTTTGACACTCGGCGGCCCCTCTCTGTGAGCTTGTGTGGTCTGCGCTAAACAATTGTTGCTAATAGACGCTTCCATTCCACAAAAATAGCACTTACAGTTGTCTGGGGCAGATCTAGCAGGGCAGAGATTTCACAAACTGACTTGTGGCAGAGGCGGCATCCTATGACAGTGCCATGTTTAAAGTCACTGAGCTCATCAGTACGACCCTCTACTGCCAGTGTTTGTCTATCAAGACTCCAAATCTATGTGCTTAATTTCATCCACCTGTTAGTATTGGGTGTGGCTGAAACACCTGAACTCAATAATTAGGAGGGGTGTTTTCAGAACTCATTACTCAAACAACAGAAATGACTCGTCAGACGAGGAAGCCAACTACCTAAAAGCTACAGTTTTCAAGGTAGCCGGCTATCCATTTTGTGCAGAATAAAGATAGAATCGCGGTTTTGTTTAGTTTTTATAATTTTGTTTGACAGCTAAGAGTTACAAAGTTCCAATAACGCTTGCTTTTTTGTATTTATTAACCTGTTGGCCAGTGGCCAGGTTTTCAGTCGAGATTGGTTGACACCACAGAGATTCCCAATGGTAGTATGGCGCATTTGTGAAATGCATGTTGGGTACTGTAGTGAGAGAATAGTGATCAACAAAATTATGAAAATGATTTAAATTTATGAATCCTGTCAAAGCAATGAGGCTGAGGGATATAAGACTACTGAACAGAATACTGGAAAACACAACAAATAACATATCAAATTGTAGTTGTAGGCTGGACTGCCCCTTTAATAAGATTTGTAAACCACATGAAGGTCTATAAACGAGGCCTCTCTATCGAAATCTGCCATACAGTATGATTAACACATCTGTATCACAAGCAAAGGTACCTGCTATAGTAAAATCTACTCTCTATTAGGGCGTGATAGCCATTGTAAGGAGGTAAAAATTTAAATAACCAATAATATCATCAAATATAATTTAATTTCATCAAAGATTCATAGTTTTTTAAGTATTTAGTTCTTAAAAAAAGTTACTAATACTATCATTAGTCAACCAAAAACTCAAAGATGATTGTCTTCAACTTCTAATGTTCTCAATTTCTTAAACTCAAATAAAAAGTAGAGTTTTAAAAAATAAATGTTACAGAACTGGGGGCGGAGCTTCACAGAATTCTTAGCAGTTTAGTTAGTTCCTGTTAATTAGGTCTCCAAAGAAATCTCGAGGAGTCCAGCATACAAGCATGAAACCATTAAATTCACTGAAGTTAATGAAAAACAGGCCTCCCAGTAGTGGTGCTTTATTTGTGGGATTTTCTGCCTACATTGATGGTCTACCTTAATAAATTTGCGCCACCTTAATATGATATTTTCAGCTCATTAATATACATTTGGGCCCTACTCTCTGTATCCGTGGTGTCCTAGTGTTATTGTGTATTGTAAACACTGGCATTTTTACAATAACACAACTGTTCATTCGTTGTTTTGCAGCAACAGCAACTCCAGTAAACTTTTGATAACTTTTTGAATCAGAGATGCCTCAGTGGCTTTGTTGTAGCTGGGCCCTGGTTAAACTACCTCTGAGCACGTATTGGCAAAAAGTATGTCTGTTCAGGGCAGCATTACACACTGATGTTTTCAATGGACTGCACAGACCACTGGCTCAGAGCCCCCATTGATGGATCTTAGAGCTTCTGGGCGCTTCAATCAAAGCATTGTGCCAACAGCTACCTTCCATTCCAAATCTCTGATCTTCCAAAAGGCCCAAAGAGCTTTGGACCCATGATAAAAATAATCCAGTTGTCATTCAAGGAGATTGCATCAAGACATTAAAGAGCTCTCTTATTTTACTGAGAGTCCACTCAAGTCTGCCTAGAGCATTGTCATATTGATGTAGGAAACTAAATTTGAGTCGATCTCTGCTCTGGAAAATGGACAAAGGATTTGTTAATGCACCTCAAGTGGACATCCTGAAGGACAGAGACGAAATGAAAGAACATAAAGATGACACGCGAAGCAGAGAGCAGATAACGCACGAACAGACACCTTGATAAAAAAAGGGCCGAGAATGACAAATGTGTTTTAGAGATGAGCAAAGTGGTTTAAAATAAAGGTGTTGCAGGGGGAAAGGATGAAGCATTAGTGTACAAGCTGAATCTGAAGCTAAAGTGGGTTGAGCTGCCTGGACATGAACAAGACAGACCACAAAAACTTGTCAAGGGATACATTATAGAAACGTAAATAAATGTATACAACAGGACTGAGTTTGCAGGCAAAGGCCAGGCCAAAGCTAAAGCTAATACTAAGCTGATGTCACATGTAAAGCTACATTTTTTATCCACACTGCCTCATAAGGAGGTCACACATAGGAGCTAAAATGGATTATGACACTTGGATTTGAACCAGAATGACTGTACTAGACATGAAACCAGTCAAAAGATACATTAGCTGCACTTTTTGTCCATAGTTCCTTATAAGTGCTCACACATTCTTCTTCTTCTTCATCTTATTATTATTATTATTATTATTATTATTAGTAGTAGTAGTAGTAGTAGTAGTTGTTGTAGTAGTAGCAGTAGGCTAGAAGCAGTGGTACTGTACTGTTATTATCATGATCGTTATCATTATTATTGCATTACAGTGAAATGTCTATTGACGTGATTAACAGGTCACCAATTAACTGACTTTTTAAAACAAATTCTGGACGTCTATGGACATTATTAATAGGTCACCAAAGAACTGACTTCTTTAAAACTGATTTTGGACGTCTGTTGACGCTCATAACATGTCCCCGACCGACCGACTATTTTTAAACACATTTTGGATGTCCACGAATGTTCTTTGTTTGCTGGAAGAATAGATTAAGCTAATCCGATTTTGATCAGAAAGACCACACTATCCATAAAACATGCTAAAAGATGCATAATAGCCACTTAAATAAACATAAGAAACATGACTGAATTTGCCAGGCCAAAGCTAAAGTTAATGCTAAGCTAACAACCCATGTGAAGCAACATTTTTAATCCATGGTTCCTCAAAAGAGGCCACACATAGGAGCTAAAATGGATTACGCTGCTTAGATTTGATCCAGGCTGACATTACTAGACATGAAACCTGTCAAAAGATACATTACAACCACCTAAATAAACAAAAAAAAATATAAAACAAGACTCAGTTTGTAGGCAAAAGCTAGCCTTAAGCTAATACAAAGCTGACGACACATGTACAGCTACATTTTTTATCTATAGTTCCTCATAAGTACTCACACATAACAGCTAAAATAGATTAAGCTGCTCAGATTTTGATCGGAAAGACCATACTATCCATAAAACCCACTAAAAGATGCATTATAGACACTTAAATAAACAAATGAAACAGGACTGAGTTTGCAGGCAAAGGCTAGGCTAAAGCTAAAGTTAATACTAAGCTAACGTCATGTGTAAAGCTACATTTTTTTCCACTGTTCTTCATAATGTGGCACATATTAAAGCTAAAGTGGATTAGACTGCTCAGATTTTGATCAGACAGAACATATTAGCCATGAAATCTGCCAAGAGATACATTATAGACTAAAGCAAACACTAAGCTAAAGTCAAGTGTAAAGCTGCATTTTTAATCCATTGTTCTTCCTAAAAGGTCAGCCATAAAATCTGAAGTGGATAAAGCTGCTCACATTTGGACCAGACAGACCATACCAGCCATAAAGCTACGCCAAGAGATACATAACAGTCATTTAAAATAACATATAAAACTGGACTGAGTTTGCTAGGCCAAAGCTAAAGTTAATACTAAGCTAACCACACACACTGTTCTTCATAAGAGGTCACATATAAAAGCTAAAGTGGATTAGACTGCTCAGATTTGGATCAGACAGACCATATTAGCCATGAAATCTGCCAAAGGATACCTTATAGCTACCTAAATAAACATCTAAACCAAGTCTAAAGCTGATACTAAGCTAATGTTAAGTGTAAAGCTGCATTTTAATCCATTGTTCCTCCTAAAAGGTCACCCAGAAAAGCTAAAGTGGTTTAAGCTGCTCACATTTGGACCAGACAGGCCGTACCAGCCACAAAGCCATGCCAAGAGATACATTATTGCCATTTAAATAAACATATGAAACAGGACTGTGTTTGCAGGCCAAGGCTAGGCCAAGGCTAAAGCTAATACTAAGCTAACGTCATGTTCAAAGCTACATTTTTTTTATCCAGTCTTCCTCATAAGAGGTCAGACATAAGAGCTAAAATGGATTATGATGCTTGGATTTGTACCAAAACGCCCCTACTAGGACTGAAACAGGACTGAGTTTGCAGGCAAAGGCTAAATCTAATACTAAGCTAACAACACATCTAAAGCTACATTTTTTTATCCACTGTTCTTCATAATTTGGCACACATTAAAGCTAAAGTGGATTAGACTGCTCAGATTTTGATCAGTCAGAGTATATTAGCCATGAAATCTGCCAAGAGATACATTATAGTCTAAAGCTAATACTAAGCTAATGTTAAGTGAAAAGCTGCATTTTAATCCATTGTTCCTCCTAAAAGGTCACCCAGAAAAGCTAAAGTGGATCAAGCTGCTCACATTTGGACCAGACAGACCGTACCAGCCATAAAGCCATGCCAGGAGATATTATAGCCACTTAAATAAACATATGAAACAGGACTGTGTTTGCAGGCAAAGGCTAGGCCAAGGCTAAAGCTAATACTAAGCTAACGTCATGTTCAAAGCTAAATTTTTTTCATCCACTGTTCCTCATAAGAGGTCACACATTTTAATCTCTCCCAATTAGCACATTAAACATCAGCTCTAAGTGCTACAGAACAATGGAGGCAGCGAACCTGGAGTAAACGAGCTAGCCGATTTAATTGGTAATTAACGAGTGGTCTAAAGTGCTAGCAGGCACCAGAATTGTAATTCAAAACAAGGGAAAATTAATCACTCTAATTATTCACAGAGAAATGTATTCATTAGCATAATTGAGGCTGGTAGGTTTAAAGGCCACTCCATTGCTGGGGCATGAGCTCAGTCACTCACAAACACACTTTATTATTTTTTATTAATCACTTCACTTCATTATTCAATCATCTAGAGGCAGGCCTAGAGTTTTACAGTCTCTTATCAAAGGCTGGGAACAGGGGGAAAAAGATAAGGGGCTTATTAAATTATCTGCTTCGCCAGTTATGACTAAAGAAACCTGAAGCGTACGGTTCTCTCGTATGTTTAATGGCTGACGATGGTGCCAAGCGCACAGCCAATGCTTCATATCCGCTAACCTCACCATCAAGCTAAACTAACAAGGGCCTCAAGTCTAGAACATTTCATACTCCATCTACTTAATTTCAAACCAGTTTAAGTTCCATCGCCGAGAACACCGTGAAACATTTGTTATGGCTGCTGACATCCCTCTCGCCGCGACTAGCGAGAATGTATCTGTTTCTCTCATAGCATCTGTTGCCTGCGTGAAGGGGGGGGGGCGACATTAGCATGTTCAGCTCTGGCACATTACGGCCCTCCCAAAAGAACTTCCAGATGGGTTTTGTTCTAATGGCGTCATTATACGCTAAATTAAAAAGGTGGAGCAAATGGAAATGTAAAATTTAAATGACTTGGAAAAAGCTCCATTGCTCAAGCGCCAGCAGCCGTCTGCAGCCGACGCTGACGCGCTAAATGGGGTCGTAGCTAGCGCGCAGAGAGTTAATCATATACACATAAAATAATCATGAAGGAATGGATGGTAAAGTAGGGTGGCGGTACGTAGCGCAATCCATTATGTTTAATACGGCGCCTGGGCTCAGGAACGGAATGGTTTGTTTTAAAACAAGCCGTCAAGTGTCGACAATATGGCAGGAGCCTCTCACATTTGCCGTCTGTGCTAGATAAAGAGAAGAAGTGAATTAGGGAAGTACTTCCTTTAGGCCTAATTCTCAAAATGGAAGTCTGAGAAACCATACGGTTATGGCAAATAAGGATTGTTTGATGTGAAGCACCTCATGGACTTCGCTTGTAACTCACTCACATTTTGCTGGCTAATTAGCCTAGAATGTTATTAGTCGAGAAATATTTGATATTGAATGACCCGCCACTATTTTCTAGCAAAAAATTAAATGTACACGCTTTTCCGCTCATCCCAGGCGTAGTCAATCAGCCAAAACATTTTTGGTGTCCTAATTTTGCTTACTTAATTTTAAACTGGAGCTATGGAGCTAACAAACTGAAGCTAACAAACACTGTAAGTCAATAGTCACCAGAATCCTTTCTGTAAATACATTCCGAAAACTTCTCTCAATTTGCTCAAACCACACCGACAGTTTGAGTTGGGTTGTTGTTGGTCAGCTGAAAACACAAGTTTTATCTGTATTTGTGACAAACCAGCCCAAGGCCCAATCCTATTTCTTATTTTTACCCCTGACCCTTGTTTTCGAGTGTCACCCTAATCCCTTGGAACTGAGTTATAAGGGGTAGTGGTTGAAATCTTTCCTCTGAAATGGGACCCTCAAATAAAAAAAAACATTACTTCATTAACAGCTACTAGCGCTGCTCTGTAGGCGACCCGGCCCGTCTTCAGTGACAGCAGAGGAGGGTAAAGTTCAGCTCCTCACTGCTGGGCTTTAGTTACATTTAGGGCATCATATGCTTTCAAAGAGGGGGGCAATTATTTATTATCACCCACTGCTAATTCTTCAGTGATATGAAGCTGAAGTCACCAGATTCTCATTTCAATTTTCCCTTTCCACCTTAAATGATGCAATAGTTACATACTGCACCTCAGGCATCAGAACTGCTGGACTATTTAAGGTGGAACAGAAAATGTAGCGAGTTACCGAGACGTCAGCTACTACTAGTGATTTTTTCTGCTTGTTATGAAGAAAATGACCATAATACACTGAAACGACATTAAGATAATACAGTGGTTATTGTAATTTTTTAACAGAGAAAATTTGTGTGTTTCTTTGGTCTCTTGTTCTCCATCTTGCTGGTATTTCTTTTTTTCTAATATCACTCTGTTTGGAGTCATTGAAACACCTCCGTTTGAAGGGCCATGCAGCCCTAACACTTCGCCCTACCCCTCCATCTCAACAAAAACAGGCATGAACACGCAAAACAGAGGGGTAGGGCTAAGTGGTAGGGGCGGGGGCTGAAACGGGATTGGGCCCAAATTTTCTTCGCCTGCTAAAGCACTTTTTTCCCACCCAGTCCAACCACAATCTGTCAAATCTGCGAATCTGGCTGCACAGCTGCTGACCCAAAGCACACTTCTACAGCACTAGCTAGCTAATTTTACCTTACATTAAGTTAGGAACATACACAAAAAGGCATGAGCCAGGCACCGTATATCAGGAACCGATTTTATATTTTTCTGAAATCTGCATTTAGCAGTTTTCACTTTGGAAATCATAAAGATTTCAAATTTTTCTGTCCATAAGATGCTATTTGAAAGCAGTGGCATTGTTATTAATACCAGAATATTAGCCGTTGTATTAGATTAAAAGTAAAACATTGGCCCATCAAAGGCCTTGAAACGTAAGTGTTACTGGGCAGTGGGAGTCACCCAGGTCATGACCCTGAATGAAATCTATGTTTGGACGCTGGTGGGCATTCATAGCCTTTACATCTGTGGTGAGTTGTCCATGTATTCATTATGACATTAACCAGTTCTTGACTAATTAGGGCAATGCAGATATCACCCCTGCTGAAAAAAACAGCAATGACCAGCAAGCATTTCATGCTGGTCTAAGCTGGTCTGGGTCTGGTTTAGCTTGTCACCCCAGCATGGTCATGCTGGTTGACCAGCATACCAGTGTCAAAACACAACATAGGTGGATTTAATGTTGATCAGCATAATAACTTCCAGTGCGGCTGACCAGCATACCAGCACCAAAAACACAACATATTGTCGCTGTCCAAACAAAAACAAGTATCTCCAAAATAATAACTTTACAGGAGAGGGCAAAAACTTTTTTGCTTTCAATGTAAGTCAATGGAAAGAGGTTTTATTCTAAACAATTTTGGAGCATTTCTATTGGTCCAGTCATCGTGAATTTTTCACATAATGTAAAGGACAGCTGCTGAGCTCAAATGATGCCGAAAAATAAAAATGGCAAAAAATGGAGATACATGTTTTCCATTGGACAGCGACGATATGCTGGTTTTGCTGGTGACCAGCCGTGCTGGTCTATGTTGGTTTACCTAGCAGGGACCACAAGATTCTTTCCAATACTTCACAATACAGGCCAAACTCCATTAAAAATACTGAGTCCTATGAAACTCTATTAAAGCAATTCATTCAGTAAAATAACAGTTTAACTATGCGCTACATTCACATATTGTCTGAGGAACAACATAAAGACGGCAAAGCACTTATGGTGAACCACGGCAGTGTTCAGAGAGCTTTCGGCCGTATTCTTCTGAATGCATTTTCCCTTCATTGCGAACAGCTATCAAACATAAGAGGTATTTTTTATATTTTCCAGGCTACAGGAAGGACTGAGTGTTCTGGATTAGAGGGTCAGTGGCTCTTATCTTATGGAGAGCGCTAGGGGAGAGAGAGTGAGAGAGAGAGAGAGAATGCCAGTGAAAAAAACAGGGGAAAAACAGACAGACAGTTGTGCGGATAGACGACTATCAAGAGTGTGAGCGTGCGAGCTAGCACTATGCCCTTGTAATTAAAAAGAGAGAGGCGGCAAAACCGGCTTTATGAAAACAAGCTCTCCTAAAGCCATTTAAAGTGACTTATCCCAAACGCAGCCAGAGGCTAATGCAACTGAGCAACTCTTCTCTGCATAATTACAAGCCCCGCTCCATTTCAGCCTGGAATGGAAGGCAACGAGTCTCTGTTTGAACCGATTATATAGCTAATATTTGTTTGTTTACTTGCTGGGCCAGATCACCATGCAGTTCATTACAGCAGCAATACTTGAGCTATGCTTTTTGTTCCTTGGGCAGATGTAGCTAACAGGTAATGGAAGCTTCAGGCATAACATTATGACCACCTCCTTGTTTCTGCGCTCATTGTCCATTTTATCAGCTCCACTTACTATATAGGTGCACTTTGTAGTTCTACAGTTACAGACTGTAGTCCATCTGTTTCTCTGATACTTTGTTAGCCCCCTTTTACCCTGTTCTTCAGTGGTCAGGACCCCCATGGACCCTCACAGAGCAGGTACTATTTGGGTGGTGGGTCATTCTCAGCACTGCAGTAACACTGACGTGGTGGTGGTGTGTTAGTGTGTGTTGCGCTGGTCTGAGTGGATCAGACACAGCAGTGCTGCTGGAGTTTTTAAACACCTCAGTGTCACTGCTGGACTGAGAATAGTCCACCAACCAAAAATATCCAGCCAACAGCGTCCTGTGGGCAGCGTCCTGTGACCACTGATAAAGGACTAGAGGATGACCAACACAAACTGTGCAGCAGCAGATGAGCTATTGTCTCTGACTTTACATCTACAAGGTGGACCGACAAGGTAGGAGTGTCTAATAGAGTGGACAGTGAGTGGACACAGTGTTTAAAAACTCCAGCAGCACTGCTGTGTCTGATCCACTCGTACCAGCACAACACACACTAACACACTACCACCATTACCAGCATTAGCACTGTGCAAAGTGCATGCAAAAGTTATAAATAAGCAAACAAATCCTCTACGGCACATGTCAGGCTCAAGTCCTTGCGGGCCAAAACACTGCAGACTTCAGCCCACAGCCCTCATTAAACACACCTGATTCAGCTCATCAGCTAAATGGCATAATTGAATTGAGTGTTAGATGAGGGTAAACACTGATCTCCACAGCACTTTGGCCTGGAGGGTCCCCAGTTTGACATGCCTGCTCTATAACAAACTTACATATGACACTTTCCTGCAAATTATAAAGTGCAATTTCTGTTTGTTTAACAAAAAAGGTAAAAATAAAATCTAAGATGTACTATGAATTTTGCCCACACTGCCAATATATTAAATTCAGCAAATAAACAGTAATTGTGCATTAAAATGTGCAGAATTGTGCCTCTATAGAGGATGTGTAACTTATTTTCACTTAGAAAATCAACAAAACATCATTTGCCCGGGGGTGGCCAAACTTTTGCACACAAATGTGCCTAAATTACCACACACTTGCCTCAAAAAGTGAACCTTATCTTTCATTTCTATCTTAAATTTTATGTTCACTCATGTAATTTGTGTGGTTTGTTACAAAAATAGTTGCAACTCAATTTTTACATGGCCTTATTCAACCTTCACCCCTTTGTCTTTAAGGCTGACACCTAATATATGTAAATGACGTCTGTTCTGATTGGCTGCCCTATATCGTGCCTCATTCAGAAAGCAGTCCAGACTGAAACACTCCTTATAACTTCAGAGCAAACGGGTGGGGCTAAATGGCTATTCCCTGAATTGGTAGATATTCACGGTCACACCTTATTTGGATGGTCCCCCATAGATGCTCTACAGATACTTAAATCAACAAACCTTCTGCTGATATTCAGTTGATTATCAACAACATTAAGATTAGGGTTTGGGGTAGATTTAACAAAAGCTTTCACACTGAACTTGAAGTTGAGTTGCATTTAATGGATATTTAGTTGAATGATAATTATAGACTGACTAAGCGTTTACAAAGCATCTACAGGGGACCATCCAAATAGCAATCAACTTCAAGTTCAGTTGCATTTAATAGATATTTATTATTTTTGAATGTTACTTAAAGATATACTGAGCACCTATAGAGCATCTACAGTGGACCTTCCAAATAAAGGGTTACCATTCACTCCTTTAAGATGTTACGACTCTACAACTTTACACATAATAATTTTTTAATTTAATGTTAGATGTGTCCACAGAGCTGTAGATGATCCCATCAAAAAACTGAGAAAGATGTATAACATTGAGAATGAAGTTATAATAATAAAAAAATAAACATTAACAATTAAACCTCAGGCTCAGATAACTTATAAAGACATCTTAGTGTTAAAATTAATGCTAATAAAAAACTAGCTAATAAAAAAAAAAAATGTTTTCAGTTTACACTGGATACAATATAATTGAATAAAAACTGCAGTATCAATATGACTCCAATTCAAAGTGATCCACAGCATTTGAATGGTAGTGTATGTAAATGCATTGATTATGGTCATATCACAAAAACACCAAAACAGGCCATTTTTGCTCCTTAGTTTCCCTATATGGACTTTCTATAATGGAAAATGAACTGTAAATTTTAATAATATGGATCAATGGTTGTAGGGACACCTACAACGTCCAGACATTCAACTGCATTAATGCAGTAGTTGGGAAACCAATGTTAGCTAAGCAACAACAATGACATGATTTTGGTCACCTGATGACATATGTTCAGAATAATTTAACAAAAATTGCCTAAATTAACTGGTGTATTTGGAAAAATTGAGCTGAACTGATTGAAGAAGTAGTGCTGTTATCTAAAGTAAATATTTTAATTCAACACATTATAAAACATGAAATTAGCTCGCCTAATTTTCTCGTTTTAGCAACCATGTGGTAGAAAAGCAGGCTAAGCAGCAGGAACGACCGACCATATTAACACATATTGCGCCACTTTTTCCGGCTAGTTTAGCTGCCTCACCACTGATGTCTAAATACTACATACCTCAAACTTTCTTTTTATAATGTGAGGACAACACAGTTTTCTATTATATATTCACTGCATGTAAGTTAAGCTTATACCTTAGCATTTAGCATCAAGCTAATCAAGCTTATCCCTGATAGCAAGAGGATAGTGGACCACTGTTGGCCCACTGGTTTTGCTCAGCGTTTTATAGGTGGCCCACCGGTGGTTAAGCAGAGTATTAGACAAAATTCCACTTATCATCACTCATTTTTCCTCACAGTCCAGTTCACTGATTTTTCCTTCCTTCTTTTCTTTAGTTATACTTTGTAAATTAGTTTCGTAAATAATTTTAATCCAGCTCAGCGTCAACAACATTTTCTATAAAATCATTTTATATCAGGCCTAGTCATTATTTTTTTTCCTCTCATTTGTTTGTAATATTTGTCCTTGTTTATTCGCTAAAATAAAAGTCTCTGTGCTTTTAAAATCTGTTTGAGGAGATTAAAAACTAGTTAGAGCGTGTATGCAGGACAGTAATCTGGGTGGTCCGAGGGTAGACCAGCAGTGGCAAACAGTCAGCGGGGTGCCAACCTTATCAAGCCAGCGGACCGATATATGTTCGCTATCTGGGATCTATCACATGTTCTTTAAACCTTGCAGAGGTGTAACATTAACATAATCTCAAAAAAGACTTACTTTTGTGGTTTTTGACGCTACATGACATACTTTTTCCCTTACTTTACTTATCCTTACTTATCCATATCCATGTTTTAGCTAACTAGCTAAAAACAATGCTAGCAACCATATTAAAACCTGAATTTTGTATTTTGTCCTTTTTTATAGATAACAGTCAAGACTATCGAACAACCCAGCATGGTCCAAAGACAAGGTTTGATGCTAATTGGTAGGATATTCGCGAATATTTCTTTGTTTACCTGCTGCGCCGCATCATTTCAGTGTTCGTTAGCGTAGCCACGCCTGAGCTAGTCTTTCTGTTTTCATGCTCTCAGGCAAAATGGCCCTTGTCCTCCATCTCTGCTATTCCCCAGCACCTGTGGCTATCCCAATATTTAGATGAATCTATCTTTCATCTCCGCTGACACGCCTGGACAAGGCTGCGATACCTCGCGCCGGCGTGCGCGCCGCGTATCCGGCCCTGCCGTATTTGCTTTGACAATAGCTTCATTAGCCGTCTTTGGCCACACAGATAAATGGGCCGCATTTATTTCAAAGGGAGATTTAATGGCCTCTCTTATTTTTCTGGCATCTCCGAGCCGGGCTAAAGTAAATCACAATGCTCCTCTTACACTTCGATTTTCTTCATTTTTAGAGATGGTCAATTTCTGAATTATTCGCTCCTGTCTCTTTCCCTCTCCCTCTCTCTCTCCCTCTCCCTCTCCCTCTCTCTCTCTCTCTCTCTCTCTTTCTCTCTCTTTTTCTTTCATCTCGACGCTCTTGAAAAATTGTCGGCGCCTTTTTCCTTAATAGTGGCGGCTTCGAGCGCGGCCCATTCTGCCTCCGCTATTGCATTGTGGGAGGTGGGTGAAGCAAAAAAAAAAAAAGAGGAAAAAGAAAAACGACATCAAAAGCATGTAAGGTGGGGAAAATATTACTTTGTGTGTGATTTTTCCCTCTCTCGCTGTCTATTCTCCTCCTAATTGCCAGTGATTATTTTAATAGTGAAAAGGGTGGCTGGTAATATGGTGTGATTATATGGAATGGACAGGCTAGGCCCTCAAGACACAGCAACATAATGAAGGCAATGATCACGAGGGCACGGCAGTGACACCCACAAAGCCCAGATAAGCCCCCGCAAAAGCCACCTCCTATCTCTCCCTGCGTCTCTCGCCCTCGGTCGCTCTCTCTCTCTCCGTCCTTCAAAAGCACAGATGCTATCTGATGCATTCACAGGGCTGTTAGCTCTAATAGGCGGGAGCAGTTGTGGTTATGGCAAGCCATTCACTAGGCCTGTCTTTGATTAGGCCTGGCATTGGATTACTAGCACAGGACAAGACATGGCACACCTCAAAAAAGGATGAAGCTGACAGGCAGGCACACATACACCTACTTGGATCATGATTTATAACAGCCAAAGAAATAATATACCAAAGCCTGGCAACCACAGACTGACACAACAGGAATTCAATGTTTTTTTTTGGTACGCAATATAAACCATCACTACCAAGAACTGTGTGCTTCTTCTAATAGTTGTGACACCACTTGGATGTCCCTATTAACGTCTTCTCTGGAGCAACTTTTATTGCTGTACGTTAGAAAATTAGCCCAATTTCCGTTTACATTCAGACCAAGGGTTTAGCAGTGGGAAAGCCGGGCCTCCCCCTTGATTTCTGAGTGTTGAAAAGACGAAAATCCCACCAATGCCAATGAAGCTGTTATGAACTGTAATATGTCTTGCGCTCTTATAAAACAGGTCAGCATATTTCAGTTTTTTTCCCACCTTTTACACATAAAATGGACCCAAATAAAAATTGGCTCTCCTTAAATCATCTATTCATGTCTTCATGCCACCGTTGCTCGAGTAACGTTGCAGTTTTATGCTGTTTTCGACTTCACTCAGAGGTGGGAAGTAAGAGGAATTATATCATTTTTTCACCCCCAAGCTACACAATGAGTGAGTGTTAGCCACAAGCAAACAGGCTAATGTTGTGATACAAACAGTAATGTCCACATTGTACTGCTCAAAACAGCTAAATATATGGGTCATTCTACAGAAACGTCAATTTTTGTGTCCCTAGCGTTTACAGATATATACACAAAAGTTAGGGTTACAATCTATATTTTTAAATAAAACAATTAATTATTTTAACAATTACACCTTCTTGGGCCTCAATTTAGCAATAAAGTGCTTGTCCCCTCAGTCATGTTTAAAGGCTCAGGCCATATTTTGAAGATAAAAAACATGTTTTTCTGTCATTTTAACTACAATAATCTATACATGACTATGGAATATATAAATTAAATGACACAACGAAAACAAATGACAAATAAATATTATAAAATATATAATGAAAGTTGTTGTCCCCAGGATTCGTGTCACTGGTGTTACCGCATAAAAAAAAAAATCTCTTATTTTGAAATAAAAGTCACACTGATGACATCACTTGACTTCCTTTTACCTGTTTTCTGAGGATCTATGAAGAAAAACACATGGTGAGTCCACTGTGTCTTTCAGTTATCAGAGATTCTCTCATTCAGCTCATGATTTCATATGAAGCTTTTAGCTGAAGTCACTGGTGTGACCGACTTTATTCTGAGGTAACTGTGAAAAAATAGAATACAAATGGATTAAATTCCATATTTTAGTGGATATTCCATGATTGACAACATGTGGTTTGATGCTCTGTAGCAGACACTTTGTAAAATGCATTGTTCATTAAAAATGTCTCTGGTGTTCCTTTATTATGTGTTACACCAATGAGGACCAGTAACACCAGTGACTCCTATGGAGAGATAAAGGAGAGTGGACGTTTCTGTAGAATGACCCACCTACTTTAGCTTCGTAGCTCCAATGCAAAACTAAAGAAGCGAACCTCAGACACCAAACATGTCTTGTCTGATTGACCACATTCAGAGTAAAGGGGAAAATTGTGTCGAGTTGATTTTCTGCCAAAGTATTGCTTTAATACCGATGGCTCACACTGTAACTGATATTTCAGGAGCCGAGCCAAAGCCAAAGTATTTGGCTCTCTTGTTGCAGAACATAATGACATTTCTTGGAACAAGACTTTTCTGCTTCTTGTGAGAAAGAGCTCACCTGAGGAGGAGAACTACTGCCCGCTGCGGACGCCTAGCAAAGGCCACTCCGCCATCCAATACAGTTTGTTCTCAAACTGAAAAGAAAAAACTTTTCGAAAAGAAAAACTCAAGCCTCGGTCAAAACGGCATACAAACAGCAGGCCGGACTCCACAGGGTGGATTTGGAGCATGATCATTACAAATGAATCATCAGGAAGTTGGGTATAACAGGTAAACCTGTGTGTGTCAGTCACATAAATCAACACACACGCAAGCCCGGGGCTAGCTGTTGTTGGTTGCCCGCTGTTTCTTGGACTCACTCTGAGCACCGGTGAATATTGGGGTGCATTACGCAAAAAAAAAACCAACACCAGAGGGGTTCCCCATCTCACCAGCCCATCCATTATAATCCACACAAATACATCATGGTTTAATACGAAAACACAAAGACAACAACATATATCCTTTACCCTCTGGACACCCCATGACAGAGCGGGTGCTGGTGTGACGGATGGTTAAGACCACTGGCTTAATGGAGAACACAGATATATGGAATCAACCTACATTCATTCAATGCATTTTTTATGGTTCACCTACAACAACAAGTTTCAATCACTTTTCATATCAAGAATGTTTGTTTTGTTGTGATCATCGCTTTCAAAATACAGGGATGTTAAATAGCCCAAAAGTATAGTTTCAAAGCTTTTTAAAAAAAATAACGAGTCTGATATATTATGTAAATAATGTTAAATTGTTTCGAAAAACACACACCGATCAGTCATAACATTAAGACCACCTCCTTGTTTCTACGCTCATTGTCCATTTTATCAGCTCCACTTACTATATAGGTGCACTTTGTAGTTCTACAGTTACAGACTGTAGTCCATCTGTTTCTCTGATACTTTGTTACCCTGTTCTTCAGTGGTCAGGACCCCCATGGACCCTCACAGAGCAGGTACTATTTGGGTGGTGGATCATTCTGAGCACTGCAGTAACACTGACATGGTGGTGGTGTGTTAGTGTGTGTTGTGCTGGTCTGAGTGGATCAGACACAGCAGTGCTGCTGGAGTTTTTAAACACTGTGTCCACTTACTGTCCACGCTATTAGATGCACCTGCGTTGTTGGTCCACCTTGTAGATGTAAAGTCAGAGATGATAGCTCATCTGCTGCTGCACAGTTTGTGTTGGTCATCCTCTAGTCCATCAGTGGTCACAGGATGCTGCCCACAGGACGCTGCTGGCTTGATAATTTTGGTTGGTGGACTATTCTCAGTCCAGCAGTGACACTGAGGTGTTTAAAAACTCCAGCAGCACTGCTGTGTCTGATCCACTCAGATCAGCACAACACACACTAACACACCACCACCACGTCAGTGTTACTGCAGCGCTGAGAATGATCCACCACCCAAATAGTACCTGCTCTGTGAGGGTCCATGGGGGTCCTGACCACTGAAGAACAGGGTAAAAGGGGGCTAACAAAGTATCAGAGAAACAGATGGACTACAGTCTGTAACTGTAGAACTACAAAGTGCACCTATATAGTAAGTGGAGCTGACAAAATGGACAATGAGCGTAGAAACAAGGAGGTGATCATAATGTTATGACTGTTATGCTCCATTCATCATTTTGGACACATCTAAAAGTTCTTTTTACAGCTTCCTATTAATTATTATAACTGTCTATATCATGATTTGTAATTACAAACTTGTGAAGTTGCACAGGATTAGAGTATTAGAATCATATTTACATTGATGTGCATGTTTACATTGATTCCAAACTTTTGAACACGAATTCCAAACACTTAAATGCTAATAAATGCTAGCTAAATTAAACATAATGCTGACCTAATTAATCTATCCATGCTCCGCCCACAAATGCATGCTGTTGTAGCAAGTCTGGCAAAGTTGGACAAGCTTTACTGAATTTTGGCAAAAATACCACAAATTCAACTCCTCAGTTTAGATCTAACTATCAAAATATTTTAACTGGAAACACAATGTTGATCTAAATAAGGATCACTACAGTTTTTATTAGGTTTAATAGGATTTTTGCCAACATTCTACAAAGCTGGTCCATTTGTGGGCTAAACAAAAAATGTCCTACTTTATGTGGCGAAAACAGTTTGACTGGTTTTATTAAACTTGAATAAATAGTTCGACAGAAATGATGTAAAGCAAAATAAATAGGTTGGATTAACCTTTTTAACTCCTTGAGACCACCGGTGGTTCCAAAACGTACTTCGTCATATTCTTCATAACTTGCATATTTCATAAGCTACATTCTAAAGGTGGGGGTCATATGAGAGCTGTAACTGTCTTCTTTCCAGTCAAATAGATGGGTGATGTCATTTTAAACCCTTATAATAAAAGAAGCTGATTTTATCACAAATCTGGGCTATAAACTATAAACAGATAGCGTCTCTTCAGTGATCTGCTCTGTAAAAATTATTTTTATAAAATAATACAAAGATTTTTGGTTTTCAGCAGTAAATTGTAAGCATATGGCAATATGTGTGATCATAAAACACATGTTCTGTTAATTTGAGGGGAGCTTTTACAAAAATAAATAAAATAAAAATTTACATTCATTTCATGCAGTTACTGAATAATTTGCCTTATGATTTGGTCATGTAGATTCTGATGGACAAACCAAAGTATACCCTGGAGAATAAGTGATATTTTACATCAACTCAATCCTTCAAATCAACATGGCATGTTTCACGTTTTACCACTGGCACATAGCAGGATAATTATCTACAAGTGCTTTACTTTCTCCCCATGACATGGTACAGTCTTCTTTTTCACAAACAGGTGAAGAGTATTGATGGTGATCTTGTAATGATAAACATGATAATGGCTACACCTGGCACCCTGATATACTGGGTCTGGGGCCTAGCCTTGTGCGGTAATCCGACGCAGCAGTAAGACCAGGCTGGGGTGACCTGTTGTTGTTTGGATGTGGTTTGATAAAGTGTCTGTGAGTGAATGGAAGAGTGGTCCATCCAGACTGGCTGGCAGACACGGGCAGCTTCACATTACTGCTTCTATTGTATTTCAACCATTTTTTGGGAGATATTTGATGCTATCAAAGAAACAGCTCGACAAACAAATTGCAGATTAGCAAGGCCTGTGTAAATATATAGGAGTAGGTGTGTGTGTGTGTGTGTGTGTGTGTGTGTGTGCGTGTGTGTGTAATAAAAAGAAGGCGAGACATGATTTCACTTGTTGTGAATGGATAAAACTTCATTCCTCTTTTATATGAGGCCAAAAACGGAATAGGTTTTCATGCCTGGCAACCCTAATACTTTGAATTTTCAAAAGATATCCAGTTAGTCTAAGTGTTTATCTTGTATTCAGGTAAAAATGCTTAATAGATGAAAGAAAAATCTTAAGAATAGAGCATTGTTTGTCGATAAGGTCATATAAAAAACATTCTAAGTAAAGATCAAAAGGAAAGATATTAAGTCAAAGTGCTACATGAAGTTCATAAGAAAAAGTATCACATCAAGTCATAAGCAAAGGTGCTAAGTAAAGGACATAGAACAGGCTACTAGGTCAAGGTACTAATTAAAAGCCATAAGGAAAGCTTACAAGCTTTTCTTGTGATCTTCACTTACTTTTTTACATACTTCACATACTTTTTATGACTTTTGTGTAGTACCTTAACTTGAGTACTTTGTCTTAGGTCAAGGTACTACATTAAAGTAATCAGAGAAGTAATAAGAAAAGGTACTAAATTGAGGTTCTGTGTAAAGGTCATAGGTAAAGGTACTAAGTCAAGGTGCTACTCAAAGGTCATACATAGAGGTAATTAGAAAAGGTAAAGGTAATACATAGAGGTAATTAGAAAAGGTACTAAATCTGGACGCTGTTGGCTGGATAATTTTGGTTGGTGGACTATTCTCAGTCCAGCAGTGACACTGAGGTGTTTAAAAACTCCAGCAGCACTGCTGCGTCTGATCCACTCAGACCAGCGCAACACACACTAACACACCACCATCACGTCAGTGTTACTGCAGTGCTGAGAATGATCCACCACCCAAATAGCACCTGCTCTGTGAGGGTCCATGGGGATGCTGACCACTGAAGAACAGGCTAACAAAGTATCAGAGAAACAGATGGACTACAGTCTGTAACTGTAGAACTACAAAGTGCACCTATATAGTAAGTGGAGCTGATAAAATGGACGATGAGCGTAGAAACAAGGAGGTGCTCATAATGTTATGCCTGATCGGTGTATATGTAATAAAATGTGTCACAAGAAAAATATTATGTAAAGGTACTAAGAAAAATATTGAGTCAAAGTAATACATTAGAAAACTTCACTGAGTAAAGAAGTTATTAACCTTTCACATTTAAAACAAATTGTTTGCGCATTCCTGTTTTCAATCATGAATAAACAAAAAGGACTCCCTCCCAAAAAAAAACATGCATACAAAAACACGGCCCACCCACTTGTGTCATTCTGCCACTGAACAAGAACAGACATGGATCCAGTGTCATGCTCTGGGGCATGGTGTGTATGTGTGTATATGTGTGTGATCTATAGTAATGGATGTGTGTGAGGTCAGGTACTACAATGTAACATGCACACCTCTTTAGATCACCTGTGCATGAGAACAAAACCCCAGAGGGAAACCCCCTCCACCCCCCCACCCCACCAAATGAGGTTTCCTCTTTTCTAGGCCCAAGTAAGAAGAATTGCAAGGCAACAAACGGTACGTTTGATTTGCTTTTCACCAACATTTGTAATAATATTGCACATCGGTGCTTTTATAAAGGACGTCCCAGTCGAGTTTTTGCTTGTAATCCAGATTCATTTAATATTGAATATTTCCTGTTATGGAGCCTGATCTAATGTTGATATTCTCACAGATATTTTATAGATCTTTGAGAAGCCCATTACAGTTCATTGCAACCAAATTTTGGTACAGTATGCTGCCAGTTACTTTAAACTGTCACAGTATAATCACTTCATATGTATTGTAATACTGTGCAAAACCTTCATTTCTTTAATTTCCAGTTAATATGACCTTAAATCCACTTGCATTTGGAAAAAAGTAAAAAAAACAGTAGTTTCAGAAACTAGAGTTCTTAAAAGACAGGGAAACAAAGACAATTGGAGGCCTAACAACTGTGCAAGACCCTGGTAGACCACCAAAACTGTCGTCATCAGATAAACAGCATTTAAAGCAACTTTAAAACATCCACAGGTGATTCTGTCCATCCTTCCTCTGTGAGAAGACGACTCAGCGCTATGGGTCTGAAAGGATGTGTAGTTGTAGGAAATGGACAAAAAAGGAGAGGAATTTCATTGAAACACTGAAACTGAATGTCTGAGATGTGGAAGGAGGTTTGTTAAGTCTGAGGTCTGATCCCATTTCAGCCCCCACTCGTAACATTTAGCCCATACCCCTGCGTTTTGCGCGTTCGCGTCTAGGGGTAGGTTGTCCCGATTTTGTTGAAATGGGGGTGGGGGGGGGGTAGGGCGAAGTGTTAGGGCTACATGGTTTTTCAGAGACTCACTCCAAACAGAGTGTTATGAGAAAAAAAGAAAAACTGGCACGATGGCTGTGTGAGCGAGTCAGAGTTTAATATTATGTAATGTTCTTTTTTATTTGAAGGTCCTATTTCATAGAGAATATTTTAACCACTAACCCTCATAACACTTGAAAACAAGCGGGAGGGGTACAAAAAAGAAATGGGATTGGGCCTAATTTGTAACTGGGATTAGACTGAACTTTGGAGAGTTCATTGGAGAAACATTGCTTATCACTGTCATTTTGCTATAGTAAAATACTAAAATGTAATTACTGAAGTGCACTACTGATTACGTGTCTGTGACATAGTTCACATGCATAAATTTACATTCAATTGACAGCTTAAAGTTGTTTTCATGTCAACAAATAAGACTTTAAAATAGTTCTTTAAGATAGTTACACTCTTCTGTATGACGGCGTTTTAGGGCCACTGTTAATAAAAATAAAAATAGTAGACTTCGAGAATAAAGTTGTAATACTTGGAGAATAAAGTCATACTTGGAGGAAAAAAGGGGCTAACTGTAGGGGGCTGCCATAACACGTTGGGGTCTCGGTTGCTGTACTGTAGGGGGGCTGCCATAACGCGTTGGGGTCTCGGTTGCTGTACTGTAGGGGGGCTGCCATAACGCGTTGGGGTCTTGGTTGCTGTACTGGCGCCGGAGCTCCACTCACTCCTGTCTCTCTGTGGATCATTTTGATCATCATTCTCACTGTCTGTGAAACTTCATGCCCTCTTTGAATGGGGGGAGATGGAGCCCCGATAGCCGTGTAGACGACCCTGCCTGAGATTCTCCTTCAACAACACAGACAGACAGTTTCCTCCGAGTCCGTCTGGCTCTTTATTCTAGATAAACACAGTTTCCTGCTCAGCCGTTTTAGCCGGTTCTTATACTCATAACAGGCTGGTGCTGATGTGCAGGAGAGACAGGGAGACTGAGTGTTTCTTTATGGGTGAATCGATATGAAAGTGTAACTCCACCAACTCACCACCCCTCATTTAACACGAGGAGGTGCTGCCTTCCCTTCGCAAAGCCTTTGGCCACAATATTGCGACCTTTCCTGGTATTAATGCCACTTAAAAGTTGTAGAACTACAACATTATTCTCGACATATTACAACTTTTTTTCTCAAAATAGTATGACTTATGCCTTACTGCTTCAAGTTGTGGTTAATGTTAACATCACCTCTACAAGAGTAGCTTAAAGAGAGCACAATGGGTTAAACAGCCTATAAAAGAACTGGAATCAGACTGAGTTTAACAGAGTGGCAATACCACTGGACTGAAACATGTCTTGATGGTCACTTACCACTTTAAGATAGGAATGGGACATCCTTAGTATTTACTAATTCTCTTCTCCCCTCCCCACCACCACCACCACCCTACCCCTCTCTTTCTTTCTTGCTCTCAGTCCCACATCTGTCCATTGTATCCTAAGGCCACTTAGGAGTGGCAATGTCATGCTCTGCCCTCTCATTGGCCACTTTCTCTTTCTCTGGAATGTGGAATGCCATTGTGACTCGGTGCCCCCACAATTCTGACAGACAAGCGAGGGGTCTCCTCTTACTGACGGCAGGGGCATGCATGCCTTTGTTTGGCTTCCTGCCCTCACCTTTTGCCCCATCACAGTGAGAAGGAGAGAAGAGAAGAGAGAGGGAAAGGTAGAGGGGAGGAAAGAAAGAGTGGCTTATCTGAGTTCCCAACATGGAGGGGTCTCTGGTTACCCTGCCATTGGGCTCATGCCCCACAGAACACCTGTGTCTGACAGACAGAGAAAGAGAGAGAGAGACCATTCAAACAGTCTAGCATGCAAGGCAGTGCACTGTATGTGAAGGGCAGTGACTCATTAGTTCCGCAGGACGTCCTGATTCAATGCAGTTCCACGTTGACGAGGCGTGGAGTGGAGTCTGAGTCAGAGAGACACTTTCAAATACTTTATTAGGGTAAAAGACGTCATCTTCAACACAAATATGGCCTTTTTATTCTTATTATTAAGTTAAGTGACCATTATTAGTCACACAACAGGGAAATTTCACCACCACATTTTAACCCATCCATGCAGTGAAACACCACATACACACCCACACTAAGGGGCAGTAAGCACACTTGCCCGGAGTGGTGGGCAGCCCTATCCACGGCGCCCGGGGAGCAGTTGGGGGTTAGGTGCCTTGCTCAAGGGTTCAGTCACGTCAGCTCAGGGGATCGAACCAGAGACCCTCTGATCACAGGGCTGGTTCCCTAACCTCCAGCCTACTAATAAGTGGCCCTCACTTAGTATACATGTCTTCCAAGATATTATATGTTGATATAAATAAAATTTTATTTTCTTTGGGGACTATTTTGCTTTACAATGTCCTGCATGTACCTCTCCACCATGAATGGATTTAATAGCAGTTTTTAGGCCTAAACCTTAGATCAAACCCATTTCATGCAATAGCTCCCTGTGATGTAGCTTCAGGAGGCCTCAGATGTCTGGTTCCTATCACCACTGTTGTCATTTCACATTAAACCACTCTGAATCACTTTGTTTACATCAATGCAGAAATTTAGCACGATTAGTGGAATTCCCCCCTGAATCAATGACGCATCGATGAGGACATGACTGCACATGCGTTTGCCAACAGTGGTCCTATTTCATCCGCTCATGCCTGGCACTTTACACCGGTAACAGAAAATCTACTGGCTGGAAATCAATGCTAACCTGTCAGCCGTTCGTAGCCCCCCTTGCCCTCCAGCTCATTGTCCAAAAGTGACAGACACGTTTTTTCCCGGAGACACACCCTCTTCAGGTTCTCCAGGTTGATGCAAGTGACGAAACCCAAGATGGCCGTGTGAGGTTTCAGAGATGAGCTCATGAGACCTTCTTCTCCTGCTCCTCCACTCCCTGCACTAAATAAAGACAACTGTCAGCGCTTAACGTACAAGTGCCGTAACACCATCTGATTAGCATCTTTAGATCACCACATTTCAGATCCATCAGGCAGTTTTTCAGGCTCGTCTTTGACAATGGACCCCCCCCCAAAAAAAAAAAAAAAATAGTACAATACTAGTATTGTCATGTGATTGCTCTATACTGCGATTGCAATTATTGGATTAATAAAGTGATATTAAACATTGGCCTGAATTATTTGGTTTGAATTCATCAATATCTTGATGTCACATCAGTACCCACAGAGACACTCATCTGGAACTGTGACTGGTTAAGATGCTCATAGCAGTTCTTATATATGATTTTTTGGCTCTACTATCCTAAATGTAAATTTAGTGATCCACCAACACACCCTGAGGGGGAGAAGGGAGGTGTGGAGGGAAGTGGGATGTTCTGAGACACAATATTGCACAGAAGCCTCAACTAAATAAACAGAAAAATGTATAATATCAATTTTTTTCAGTATTTTGTGTTCCCAAGTTCAGTCTTGCTCAATCCAGCTAAACCCAAACACATTCAGTGGTGTTGAGGTCTGGACTCTGGGGTTGGTCAGTCCATTGTTCAGCTTCTTTGTTTGATGTGTCCGTCTCCTTTTCTCAGTGGGGTTCTTCTTGATCAGCTACACATCCTTTCAGACCCACAGCGCTGAGTCGTCTTCTCACAGTGGAAGGATGGACAGAAACACCTGTGGATGTTTTCAGATCTGAAGCAGCTTGATTTTCTCCTCTCTCTCAAAGATGAAAGCTTTAAGTGCTGTTTATCTGATGGGGGCAGTTTTGGTGTCCACCAGGTCTTGCATGGTTGTTAAGAGTCCCGTTTTCTCTATAACTTTGAAGAAGATTCTGTAGTCCAAACCACGGAGGTTCGTTTCATAATTGGTCTTCATCAAGCTTTGTGAGAGCGCGTGCATACTTGTGTGTGTTTCCGCACCTTGATAACGTGGCATACTTTGTGTTGAGGGAGAGTGTGTCATCACCTGCATGTTTGCTATTCAATCCGTACAGCGCTCTGCTTGTTCACACACACAATGGCAACATTACCACACTACTCACCTGCAGCCAAAAGAGCTCCATTACAGGTGAGCCCCAGACTACAGGCACCACCGGGGGAAGGGGTATGTGTAAAACAACAGAGAGAGAGAGAGAGAGAGAGAGAGAGAGAGAGAGAGAGAGAGATTATGAAAAGGAAATTATCTTTTACTATGACGTTTTGCAGTGCAGTTTTCAAAGGGAAATTCCACAGTTTTTTCCACATTTCTGCATAATTCGTTGGTTAAATGTAAACAGGGTCGTTCAGAGTGGTTTGGTGTGAAATGCTCCGTTCTAGAGAAACTTGCCGAGTCAGAATTGCTCACAATGCTGGTGTTAGGAACCAGCAGCCAGTTGCTCCAGTGAAACGTAAGTTCGATCATAAGTTGGGGTGTAAAGTCCATCCTAAACCTCACGTTGAGAGTAGTTAGTTTAAAACTAGCAACACACAGAATTTCAGTTGCACTACAGACACTTGCGGTACGTCTTAATTAGTAGAGCGTAAAGTGATCGTAGATCAAAACAATGTTGCACAGAATGACGTTTTCACTCTGCGGCCAATCAGCAATGCCACCCGACACAAACTAGCATTGCTCTCTTTTCAAGCTACACTTACTTTGCTTAAGGTGTGTCAAAAAGACACTGTGCTTTACGGTAAAGTCGTGTCCTCAAAGCATCCGTCTCTTGTATGTGTGTTTATTCTGTTCTGCTGCTGGAATTTTTCCGATATTCGAAGTTCAGCGTCACACACAACCTGAGCACTGTTGGAGCTGCTCTTATTGCTCTGAATGCAGCTGAGATGTATTTCGTTTTCTTGCATGTTTTCCATCGATCAAATTGACCAGCCATTTTAACGGATTTTTTACGACAGTACTTACACTGACGATAGTGTATGTGTAAATTTTAAGGTATAACTTAAAGCTATGTTGAAACTATGTTACTTGTTGTAACCGGTTAAATTCTAGTAGCTTGTAAATTTGAACATAGTGGCAGTTTATGTTCAAACTAGGCAACGATCGAACTCACGTTCAGCTGGTGCAACTGGCTGCAGACGTCTTAAAAGTTTAAAGAGAAATTCCATCATTTTTTAATGTCTGCGTAATTCAATGGTTGGGTACAAACAGATTTATTCAGAGTGATTTGATGTGAAATGGTTCATTGTAGAGAAACTGTGAAAATCTTGTGGAATGATCTAAAATATAGTCACTATAATATTTCTCATTTTGTGATTGTTGTAACTTTATTACAAGATAGCATTGCAGACAATTTTGCTTGTTGTAAGAAATTTGCCAATTTTTTGCCAATATAGCAAGATAATTTGACAAAAAAAAAACTTAAAATGTAAAATTAAAATGTATTTGTATTTGTAAATGCATGTTTATAACTATTTTGTGTATTACCTTTCTGTCAGGGAGCTTTAAGAGGCTCTTAAATTCATCAGACATCTGGTTCCCATCACCACCACTGTAAAAGATTCTGAATCTGAATGGTGCATTTCACATCAAACCACTCTGAATGACTTTGTTTAGGTTTAACCACTAAATTATGCAGAAATTTTGGAAAATCATTCTTCTAAATATCATAATTCATCTTGCATACAGAGATTTGTCTAGCTAACCAATGCTAGTTAGCTAGCTAATGAATTAGCCAGTGTGTGAGTACGTTAACATTAAGCTAGCCACCTGTAGCCTTACCCTGCATTCAGTAGTGTTTTTTTTTAGCTTTACACAACTTTACAAGTATTCTGTTGCCCCGTCCCAACTTTTTAAAAATGTGTTGCTGTCATCAAATTCAAAATGGGTGTATTTAAAAAAAAAAAAAAACCATCAAAATTCAAAGTTTTGACATTTGATATGTTGTCTTTGTACTATTTTCAATGAAATATATGGTTTAAATGATTTGCACATCATTGCATTTTGTTTCTATTTACATTTTGCCCAGCGTCCCAACCTTTTTGGAAAGGTGGTTGTACATGAGCATGAACACGTCAAAGATGCTGTAGCTTGGCTGAGATCTGGGCTGCGTCCCAATTGTGTACTACACACTAATACTATACAGTACATACTGTGTACTAATCTTAATAGTATGAGCTCGATAGGTTAGTACACAACATATTAACATACTATACCATTCTCACTAACAGGAAGTGACGAACCGTTGCTATGACAACGCATATCATAGCAAGCTAGACTCTGAAGGCTTGCTAACAAATTAACGTGCGTTCACAAACAAATTTCTTGCAGAAACGCTGACAAATGAAAACATTAGTAAGTATAACATGTTTGGTTTTTTACAGAATATTTTACAAATTTGGGACGAACTCAGCGGCACGGTGGCGCAGTGGGTAGCGCTGTCGCCTCACAGCAAGAATGGCCTGGGTTTGATTCCCGGCCGGGCGACCGGGGTCATTTCTGTGTGGAGTTTGCCTGTTCTCCCCGTGTCTGCGTGGGTTTCCTCCCACAATCCAAAGACATGCAGTCAGGCTGATTGGACATGCTAAATTGCCCCTAGGTGTGTGTGTGTGAATGTGTATGTCTGTCTGTCTGCCCTGCGATGGACTGGCGACCTGTCCAGGGTGTATCCTGCCTTCCGCCCAATGACAGCTGGGATAGGCTCCAGCACCCCACCGTGACCCAGAAGGATAAGCGGTTTAGATGATGGATGGATGGATGGGACGAACTCATTTATACACCATTTCTGGTGCCGCTGCCACCGCAGCTGCTCTCGTGTCGCCGCCCACCATTTTTTCAGAATTTACCAGATGTGAGAAGCTCCTCCCTTTCCGTTTCCCGTTGGATTGTGGCACAATAGTGGTTCTAAATATGCATTGTGGAATTTTGAGTATGCTCAACTTTGACACTTGTGACTATACTACATACTCAAACACTAGTTAGTATTAGTATTAAGTGCGCAATTGGGACGCAGCACTGGAGTCACTGCTAGTTAGCTAGCTAATTAATTAGCCAGTGTGTGATAGCACATTAACATTAAGCTAGCCACCTGTAGCCTTACCGTGCGTTCACACCGGCAGCGACGCCACACGACAAAGCGACTGGAGGACATTCATTGAGCTGGCGATTTCCAGCGACAGAAGGCAGCGCAAACATTGGCGACACAAAGTGGGCGGAGTTGGCGATGCGACAAAGTTGAGCGACGTGTAACTTTATGCAAATAAGAAGCGAAGCGATGTGGTGATTACCACGATTCTCAATGCTCAATTCCTATTGGTAGACACTTTTTCTCCACCACTGTGAAACGGTGCGCTTCTTTTTTGGTCCCTAGATAATTGTTCCTACTACAGGTGGAATAATGGTGACGATGCTGCTTGAGTTTTTAAACACCTCAGTGTCACTGCTGGACTGAGAATAGTCCACCAACCAAAAATATCCAGCCAACAGCGTCCTGTGGGCAGCGTCCTGTGACCACTGATGAAGGACTTGAGGATGACCAACACAAACTATGCTGACACACATGAACTGCTGTCTCTGACTTTACATCTACAAGGTGGACCAACAAGGTAATAGAGTGGACAGTGAGTGGACACAGTGTTTAAAAACTCCAGCAGCATTGCTGTGTCTGATCCACTCAGACCAGCACAACACACACTAACACACCACCACCACCACGTCAGTGTCACTGCAGTGCTGAGAATGATCCACCACCCAAATAGTACCTGCTCTGTGAGGGTCCATGGGGGTCCTGACCACTGAAGAACAGGGTAAAAGGGGGCTAACAAAGTATCAGAGAAACAGATGGACTACAGTCTGTAACTGTAGAACTACAAAGTGCACCTATATAGTAAGTGGAGCTGATAAAATGGACAATGAGTGTAGAAACAAGGAGGTCATAATGTTATGCCTGATTGGTGTAAAGTCACTCAAAGCAAGTCCAAAATGTGTAGAATGATCCATAAATGCAATTTCAGCTGTCTGACTAATGACTGTCCGCCCATCCCAGGCGATCTTGGCCTCCCTGCTACAACAAAGCAGTTTTGTTTGAGCTGAATGGTTAAATCAGGGCCTTAATACATGCGACAGCAAACATGCCTGATCCAATTCATATTTACGTCTCATGACAGCTTTTATCAGCAGCTAGCCGCAGGTCAGACCTCAATCACGGCTTCGTGTTTAGGAGAGGTCCCTGTAGTGGGCAAAAGCCCGCAATAACCAGCGCGCTAGCCATCGTCTGCTCCGCGGCCGACAGGAAACCATTACGGGCAGCCCAATTACCATTCTCATCCATCCCCACATAGCCCAGCTACACACTCTAATCTGGTTAAGTGCATGTCCCTGCGAGAGCTTTAAATATGAATATCTCTCTCTCTCTCTCTTTCTCTCTCTCTTTTTCAATGAGGTTCGCTTTTTTCCCCCTACCTATTTGCCCCATTTTTTTTCCTGCAGACCCATCTTGAGAGCACAATTTAGGGTTGATTTAATTTGTTCTTCACAAACATTTCTAACGATATTACCCAATAGTGCATACACTGCGAGTCTCTCTCTCTCTCCCGCTCTCTCTACCTCTCTGTCTCTCTCTCTCTTGTTCCATTAGCCAGTAAATCGCGTTTAAAGACTATATTGATGCTGGATGTCATTATGGGTGATTATCAAAACAACAGACAATGGGGGAAAGTGTCTGCTAACTGGTTTAGCAATAATTTCGGCAGACTAAGCCAGATGGGAATGCTGCGAATTACAAATCAAGCTTTTCAGAAATGAATGTAGCCATATGTGAATGACCCTCAATGCAGGGCGAGGGCAGGTGGCACCTGTGTACTACTCAAGGCACCCTTTACCACCAATGCCAGCATTAGCACTGAGATACTGAAGGGAAATTACACGTTTCGGTGACCTTGCCAGCGATCCTGGCCAGCTCCAATAGCACGAATTATGAAAAGGACCAGCATTACAGACAATTACATTTAATCTCTTCCATAACAGAACCTCATATCTCTAAAATTTTAACTTTACAGGAGGCATTGTATAAATATTGTGCAGGGTTTTGGATCATTTCTATTGGTCTATATATTTAACATGAAATGTGCACAAAAGGATTTGATGAGAATGAAAATGATGTCAATCATAGTCACCAGATCTCAGCCCAGTGGAATAATTATGGGAGATTTTGGACTGATGTGTTAGACCACCACCATCATCAGAGTGTTCTAGCCCTCCAGTACAGTTCCAGAAAGTGGCTGATTGTTTTATTATTCTATGCCATTTTCTTTAAAGCTACACTATGTAAGATTTGGGGATTTGGAGACCTCTCTGGTGGAAATGTGTAATTGCACACAGACTGTGGAAGAACACTTTGTAACAGGACCCTTCCCCAAGTGGATGAATCTGATGAGTGTGACGCACTGAAAGCATATTCAAAGAGAACTCAGTCAAAACTTGGTGTACAACGTTTCTTTCGAGGACATGAGCGAATTTTCTACTATTGTAATCATATCTTCATCAGTTTAATGTTGATGTTGCGTTTGAGCCCTAAACATCGAACCTGGGCCTGTTAATACGTTAAAAAGTATGACGTGGTCTTAAAACCTCCTGCAAAATCTGATCCGCAGCAGCGTATGGACATGATTTTTCTTCACCTGAGTCCGCAAAGCGACTTAACGAAAAATCTGACGCAGTGCAGCTGTAAGTAAATCTCATTGGTCCATTAGAGAGGATGGTATTTTTAAACAGAGGAAAAAAAAGAAAAGAAAAGAATAAAAAGATGGAGTTACAGGGTTTGATATGAAAACAGCGATACAGATAATACATACGGGACATACGTATGACCCACGTCCCAACATTGTACAAAAACAAGCCTTTGTGTGTGTCTGCCTCTTCAGACAGAAGCCTTTATTGTGATTTATTCCGAGTATGAGAGCAGTGACAGTAACAGAGGAGTGCGGCTCATCTGCATAGCTTGCTTGCAGCTGTCAGTGAGAAGTTCATTAGACTGATAGTGCGATTAACCCGGGAACTGCGCGCAAAGTGTGTGTGAAATAGGTTTTTGTGTGTGAGTGTGTGTGTATGTGTCCACTCAGGGAGATCAGGCCGCTCAAAGTGTCTGTCTCCTGATGAGAGAAATGTTATATTTCATTTCCAGCATGTCGTTAGTCACTGTCAGCGTCGGCATGGCGACGGGTCCAAGAGCATGACACGGTGAGACTGGAAAAGACTCAGCTGGGGGTGACTGTAGCTGCATCGCAAATCAAGTATGTATTCAAACAGGAAAATGCATGAATGAGTGGACAATATGATGAAAAGTTACTGCACCCATCATCAGTATTCCTAGAAACCACTACATGGACTGTTCTAGCAAATATAATACAAACTGCAGTCCCACAGTAAAAAAAAGAAAATAATAAAATAATAATAATACTAAAAAGCAACTATGTATTCGGATCTTAGATATGCACAAGGATACGGTCAGGGTCTATTTGAACTCAAGGCATTAATAATAATAATAAAAATAATAAAAAATAATCATTTATAGGGTCCTTTTCCAAACCCTGAGCCCAAAATTTGCATTATTTTCATGCTTATTTTTTAAATATCTTTTTGTTTTCTTTTAAAGTGAAATTAAAACATTTTGATTTATCATAAGTCTAATTTTTAAATAAAAAAACTTAACTGAAAAAATTCCTGTCCCATGTTTTTATGTCAACTACTGAAACATAGAGCTTTTGTCTGTGGGCGGAGCCTTATTTTAGCCACACCCCTGCATTTCACATGGTGAGCAGTCAGATCTCAGATCTCATTGTTTTCAAGTAAGTGTGTCCCTACCGAAACACATATTTTCTGCAATTAAGTTCTTTTTTTTGCATTTTAAGGAAAAATGTTCAGATTTTATATGTGCACAACTGTTCAAAGCTGTGTTTGCTGGTCATGCGCTGGCTAGTGTTTTTGAGTTCTGCTCAAAATTAGCCAAAATTGTCACTACCGAAACAGTCACTTCTGAAACATTTGGTAAAGTTTCAGTAGTGCTGTGATTGTTTTGGTTGTGACAAAATGAAATTTTCAATTATTTATTTTAATAAAAATGTATAAATATAAATGACCCTGTACCTATAAAAAGGTATAGGGTCATTCGAAGCAAAAGGAATTTAGTCTCAAGTCCAAATCAGTTAGTCCCTAGTCCAAAATTTGTTTTAAACTGACTTTGAACCAATTAAGTGAAATGTCCTATATCTTTTTTCTGAAGCAAGAGTGGAGCTTAATTTCTTCTGTTCTCTCGAAGTTGTGAGCTTTAAGTTTCATGAAACAATCAAAACTGCAGCAACACATCACACGATACACATCAACATATGTTCAAAACTTTGACTGCACCAGATCAACGGACAAGAAAATAAATCTTATGGCTTATTGTGTCGTTGTAAAGGAAACCCCTCCGACTGTCTCAAGGTTGGCAAGTCGGTTATCTGCACTATAACAGCAAATGTGACTTTTTCAAAGCTAACATTTCTGCAAATATGTAAATTACACCTTGCAGATGACTTCATTGCATGAACACAGGTGTCTGGAAAAATAAAGTTACTAATTTGCCTAACGAGTGGAGTAATTAAATGCACTGTATGCAACTTTGTTTAATCGTTTCATGTGAATGTTAAGCAACTAGAAGGGGAAAGTTTATGTTTGCACTTTAAGTTAACTTGACAAAATTGTTGTTATGGAATCCCAGGTGGGAGCATAGGTGTTGCTTGACTGTTGCAAAGGTATCCCAGGTGGTTGCTAAGGTGTTGCTAGGCCATTGCAATGGTATCCTAGATGTTTTTTTCTAAGGTATTGCTAAGCTATCTGCAGTAGTTGCTAAGTAGCTGCTATGGTATCGACAGTGGTTGCTAAGATGTTGCATGGCCGTTGCTACGGTATCCAAAGTGGTTGCTAAGGTGTTGCTATGGTATCTTTGGTGGTTGCTAAAGTGTTGTTAGGCCATTGCTATGGTGTCCCAGGTGGCTGAAAAGGTGCTGCTAAGCCATTGCTACAGTATTCTAGGTAGTTGCTAAGGTGTTGCTAGGCCAAAGCTTTGGTGTCCCAGTTGGTTGCTAGGCTGTTCCTATGGTTACAGGTGGTCGCTAATATATGTGTATATATGTTTGCGTAGTTGACATAGTATTTATGCATCTGTATGTAATGTTTATGAAGAGGCGGAGTCAGAGGTGTCCTTTGTGACATCATTTGTGACAGATTTGAACTTTCTCAACATCCCGCCATTGATTTTCTAGGGGATGAAAAAGTATGTTTGAACTAACACTGTACAAAAACCATTGATGCAAATGGTCCCAAATATTTTCATATTGCTTCATGGTTCTAGCTCAAAAGCTGCGACTCGTGAAAATGGTTCCAAAAAGGTAGAATAACCATAACAAGATGACGGTAACAAAGAACTCTAAGTTGGCTTTGTTAAGCCAAGCTAATTGTTGCATTCACTGTGTAAAGCAGGGCCTATTGTCAGATTACAGGCTCGATTCCTGGCAATTCCACAACCAAAACAACATGCTAACTAGTGCTGATATTTTTGCCAATACAGATAAAACCACAAATTGTGGATATCGAGTGATATTATCATCCAACCGACGTATCGGTCGAGCTCTAATTACTGCCTATGCATTCATATTCATGCCTCTATACATGTTTTTGTGCTCATTATCTGTGCGTGTCTATGTGGGTGAGTGTGCGCACTCCTCTGCACTGTATGCGTGTGTCTAGCTGAGGCTTTTTCTCTGATAGATATGCTAATGCCCTCATTCTCTCCACTTCACTCTTTTATTTGCCCAGTTAAAGCAAACGCCTGGGAAAGTTTAATTAAGCTGTGCTACAGCCCTACACTAATGAAACACTATTGATTTCCTTTTTATCCGGCATCAGCCGCGCACACACTCACACACTCGCACACTCACACACGCACTGAAACAAATGGACGTTTAGAATGAGCCTCCCTGCCAGCCGAGGTGGTCATTGTAAGGGCCAGTCCAATTAAATCTGAAACAACAGCGCAAAATAGATGAACCACGTGGCAGGAATTAACAGAAAAATGTGTATGTGTGTGTGTGTGTGTGTGTGTGTGTGGGTGCGTGGTAGCCGGGGACCAGATTTTGAAGCCTAATTAAGAACGAGTGTACGGAGATGGTGCATCGCGGACGACACGCTGCAACCTGCTCTATAATTATCTGATAGCGATCCACGTTGTTGGCACACCAGGCAGAAGGTTTACGTCTGGACGAATTAAACAAAATTAAGTCGGCACAAAAGCAGCACAAAGCACTGTGTAATCGTTCGACAATTCAACAGACACAAACCCATGCAAATCAATATGGCTCCAATTGAAAAATGTTGCAGGCAATTAGGCCTATTGGGATTCTGTTGTGGAAAAAAAAAGAAAGAAAGCAAGAAAACGTGTTCCGTTGAAAGGCTAATGTGCGCAGGACTGATGGCTTTTAATGGTTTACTCATGCACAAAATAAGTCAAATTGTCCAGAGCAGAAACCAGATGTTAAAGGACACAATCTGTTTTGAAAGGGCAAGAGTTTCATCAGATAGACGCCAGAATGTCTATGCATTCAAAACAAGGGAAACTGGCTTGGTGATGCTAAAATGATCTATAAACTACCGATGAAACGTAGGGTTGGACAATATGTGATTGTTAATGTAAATGTGATAAGTTATGTGACGATAGGCTTTTCTGAGTATATCATTGGTATCATCAGTACTTCTACAGGGAGATTCACTCGAAAGAGGCCCTGAATATTCTGTAATAACTCTCTCTAGGACGAAGCAATCTGAAAGAAACAGCGTGCAATGTGCTCCTCAGTATATGGAGCTTCGAACAAGCCGGGATGCCCCTGCGTCGGAGCGATGAGGTAGGTGCCGGACAGCCGTTGCGATGTTTAACCTCTGTTTGCAACTTCAGGGTGCATCCCCCCGTACCCCTGAATCTCCCTGTAGAACACTGAACAACTGTATGTACTATAAAAAGACCATTTACACTAATTAGAAAGAGCTTCAACTGTGTCGACCACATAAAATTATGGGATGTTTTACTGGCTTCATGTCTCTGTCGATATGCATGGAAATTATGTTACAGGCAACTTACAACATGCGAGTAGTAGAGGAACATGAGCAAACTTGGAATCCCAGGTGGTTGTTAAGGTGTTGCTAGACTGTTGCTATGGTGTCCCAAGTAGTTGCTAAGCTGTTGCAAGGCCATTGCTTTGGTATTCCAGGTGGTTGCTAAGTTGTTGCTAGGCAGCTTCTACAGTATCCAAAGTGGTTGCTAAGCTGTTGCAAGGCCATTGCTACGGTATCCCAGGTAGTTGCTAAGGTGTTACAAGGCCATTGCTATGGTATTCCAGTTGGCTGCAGAATTGTTGCTAGGCAGCTGCTATGGTGTCCAAAATGCTTGCTAAGGTGTCGCTAGGCCACTGCTATGGTATCACAGGTGGTTGCTAAGTCATTACAAAGCCATTGCTATGGTATTCCAGATGGATGCCAAGTTGTTGCTAGGCAGCTGCTATGGTCTCAAAAAGGCTTGCTAAGGTGTTGCTAGGCCATTGCTATGGTATTCCAGGTGGTTGCTAAGTTGTTGCTAGGCAGCTTCTACAGTATCCAAAGTGGTTGCTATGGTATTCCAGGTGGTTGCCAAGTTGTTGCTAGGCAGCTGCTAAGGTGTCCAAAATGCTTGCTAAGGTGTTGCTAGGCTGTTGCTATGGTATCACGGGTGGTTGCTAAGTCGTTACAAGGCCATTGCTATGGTATTCCAGATGGATGCCAAGTTGTTGCTAGGCAGCTGCTATGGTGTCCAAAATGCTTGCTAAGGTGTTGCTAGGCTATTGCTCTGGTATCCAAGGTGGTTGCTAAGTTGTTGCTAGGCAGCTTCTACTGTATCCAAAGTGGTTGCTAAGCTATTGCAAGGCCATTGCTATGGTATCCCAGATAGTTGCTAAGGTGTTACAAGGCCATTGCTATGGTATTCCAGGTGGTTGCAAAGTTGTTGCTAGGCAGCTGCTATGGTGTCCAAAATGCTTGCTGAGGTGTTGCTAGGCCATTGCTATGGTATTCCAGGTGGTTGCCAAGTTGTTGCTAGGCAGCTGCTATGGTGTCCAAAATGCTTGCTAAGGTGTTGCTAGGCTGTTGCTATGGTATTCCAGGTGGTTGCAAAGTTGTTGCTAGGCAGCTTCTACAGTATCCAAAGTGGTTGCTATGCTGTTGCAAGGCCATTGCTATGGTATCCCAGGTAGTTGCTAAGGTGTTACAAGGCCATCGCTATGGTATTCCAGGTGGTTGCAAAGTTGTTGCTAGGCAGCTGCTATTGTCTCCAAAATGCTTGCTAAGGTGTTGCTAGGCCACTTCTATGGTATCACAGGTGGTTGCTAAGTCGTTACAAGGCCATTGCTATTGTATTCCAGATGGATGCCAAGTTGTTGCTAGGCAGCTGCCCTGGTATCCAAAGTGGTTGCTAAGCTGTTGCTAAGCCATTGCTATGGTATCCCAGGTGGTTGCTAAGGTGTTGCAAAGCTGTTGTTATGGTATTAATCTGTTAAAGGCATGTGTTTCTTCAGGTAGACACCAGAAACTCAATGCATTCAAAACAAGTCATGACAGAAAATGGACAAACAGACTGGTTCCACGTTGGCAAACATGTTAAACAAGGCCGCATCAACATATATGCAGAACATATAATGGGAGAAGTAGGACTGAAGGGAAATGATAGAGGATTCAGGATTGCTGGGACAAAACATACTTCAATATGCTGATGATAGGAATCTGGAAGACTGGAAGGCCTTCATAAGGAAGTTAAATAGCAGAGTGAAAAGATGAGACTTCAGCTCAATATGAAGAAGTTCATAACAAAAAGAGAGAATGCTAACTTTACCATTGATGGAGAAGATGTGGAAAAGGTGGACAGCTTTTGCCTGCAATTAATTATAGATCAATTGTTAACAACAAAGTCTCCAGCACTCAGGAACTATGACACAGTTTGGCACTCAGCAGAACAAGGACGAAGGAGCTCGAAAAGAACTATCTTCATGTGCAACAATCTTTTGAAGCACCACACCACATCTTTTCGTACTGTTGCTAATGCAACATCATTGAACAGCTCAACACGCTTGAAGGAGAACACTAACTCCCAATTTTAGGTAATGAATTAAAATTCATATAATTTTAAAATAATTAGCTAGCGAATTCGAATTATGTTAAAAAAATGAAACAACAAAAATGGAAATACAAGGTTTTGTCCATGACCGACCATGGCGATTTGCTACAATCAATTCTCAGAAGCAACCATACATAAAATTACTAATAAATAAATAAATTAATTAAATACCTGCTCTTAGTAATTTTAGGTAATGATCAATTTTCAAAAGGAAATTATGCTATTCTCTAACATACTTCTTTACATATACTTTTTATGAATTTGTGGAAATGTTATAGCCTCCTTTGGAGGAGGTAATGCTACATAATACAAAGGCATTTTAGACCATTATAAGCTTCCAACTTTTTTCCTGACAGTTTGAGGAAGACTCTTTCCTGTTCCAGCATGACTGTGCACAAAGCGAGGCCTATAAAGACATGGTTTGATGAATTTGGTGTAGAGGAACTCCACTGGCCTGCACAGAATTCGTGTGACGCAACAGTATAGGCGATTTTTAAGTGCTATGTGCTTCAGCACTCGACGACCCTGCTCTTTGAGTTGGCGTGGTCTGTCTAGCACTTACAGTTGTCTAGGGCAGATCTAGCAGGATAAAATATTTCACATACTGACTTGTAGCAAAGGCATCCCATGACAGTCCCCCATTTAAAGTCTCTGTGCTCTTCAGTATGACTTATTCTACTGCCGGTGTTTGTCAATGGAGACTGCATGGCTATGTGCTTGATTCTATACACCTGTTGGGAACTGGTGTGGCTGAAACACTGAACTCAATAATTAGGAGGGATGCTCACAGACTTCTGGCCTTACAGTGTATGTCACATAGCTAGTAGGTGCCTGAATTACTTTCCAAGAGCTACTAAGAATCTGAATGATATTTCAAATTGGCATCTGTTATAGATGGCCAGGGAGGTCACGATCCCCTCAGGAAAGGCCTGAGTGTTGTCACTCTAAATGAGAAAGTCGCCTGGAGATTTTATCATTTTTGCGAAGGGCTCTGCCTTTCTGTGAAGGTAATGATTTATGATTTAAAGCAGAAGCTGCATTCGAGCTCTGTTTGGGCGCTTTTTCTCTCTCTTTTTTTTTTTTTTATCCCCTCCTTTCCTTCAGTCAAGCGGCAAGTTAACGAGCGCAAGATTAAAAACACATTTCTCAATAAGCAGCCCTGGCACATCGCTTAAATGGACATTGCGCTGAAATCGAAAGCGCATTAGTCTAAATACTAAAGCTTTTTCTTTCTTTCTTTCTTTTTCCCCCACACAGTGCTTTCAATTCATGAAATGTGCAATGAAACACAGAATTAGCCTCGACGAATATCACCGTCTAATGGACTAATAACAAAATGTGATAAAAGCTGTTATTAAGGGCTAAACTGCCGTACAGAAGAACCGCAGAGAAAGGAAAGGAACTTAGACGCTGGGAGCAAGCTTAATGGTTTTCCACATAGGGGGAAGAGGGTCATTTAAACAAGTACATTTTGTGCTTATTGAACTTGTTTTGTCTCGTTTTGCGACTGAAAATGGGCCGAAGCTTTTTTTCCCCTCTCTTTTTTTTTCCAGTATAAAAGGGAGAGAATAAAAGAACAAAAATGTATAAAAGCCTGACTGGCTGAGGCTTGGTGGGTGGGGGGTGGAGGGGGGGGGATGAAACGCACACACATACACGCACTCACACACACAATACCTTCCTCTTCCCCATGCTCTCGTCTCCCCTTGGTGTAATTAGATGAAATTAAAAGCATGTGCTAGTTAAACCCTGCCTCTATACAAAATGCTCTGGCTATTTGTCTATCTGTCTGTCTCTCTCGAGCTGGCTGGATGGAGTTAAAGGAATACTCCAGCGGCTTTCAACCTGATCTCTATATGCCACATCTGTACCGTACAGTCAATGATTACGCATATTTTTCAATGCATTCTCTTCCACTTAGAAAAGAACAGGCTCAAAATACATTTATAATGGAAGCCAATGAGATGTTGCTCCAGAATCATGTTTATATGGAACTGATGCATGAAGATCCCCATGCTGAAGAAGAGGGATCCCCAACCTTTTCTTTGGAGGCAGCTGTTCTTGGGTCATTTCTAGCGGCCAGTTTGTTTGTTGAAACAGCATTAGCCGCTCACACTGGGTTGGGTTGTTCAAAGGCAGGAATAGTGACGTAGCTGTGATTGGCCATTTCTCTCTAAATAGGTTATTGAAAAGCTTGGGTGGTCTTTGCACCAAGCAAAGGTAGGCCCCATAAGCCTAGGACCCCATTAAATTAGATACAGTATGTGTTGATGTTAAATAACCCTTTCCAAAATATAAATACATTTTACAAATAGCTGTAATTTGCAATTGTAGTGAATCAGTGCACCAGTAATTTCAATGCAGCCCTACACTCCGGTCATGGTTATGGACTATTCCATGTTGTTACATGATGACACATTTTTAATGAAAAATGCATTTTACAAAATAACTGCTACAGAGCATCAAACCACATGTTGTCAATCATGGAATATCCCCTAAAATATGAAATTTAATCCATTTGTATTCTATTTTTTCACAATTACCTCAGAATAAAGTCGGTCACACCAGTGACTTCAGCTAAAAGCTTCGTATGAAATCATGAGCTAAATGAGAAAATCTCTGATAACTGAGAGACACAGTGGACTCACCATGTGCTTTTCTTCATAGATCCTCAGAAAACAGGTAAAAGGAAGTCGAGTGATGTCATCAGTGTGACTTTTATTTCAAAATAAGAGATTTTTTTTGTTACGCGGTAACACCAGTGACACGACTCCTCGGGACCACAACTTTCATTATATATTTAAAAACCTGTTTTTTACTTGAAAATATGGTCTCACCCTTTACACATGACTGTGAGGACAAGCTCTTCTGTGGTGCTTGGAATTCTACATAATCAATTTAAAAACCAATATTGCTAAATTGATACTCAAGAAGGTGTAACTGTTATTGTTTTATCTTAAAAATACAAATAAATTGTAACCCTAACATGTTTTTTTTAAGTGTAGCTAGGTACACAAAAATGGACATTTGTGTACAATGACCCATATATGTATATATATATATATATATATATATATATATATATATATATATATATATATATATATATATATATGTGTGTGTGTGTGTGTGTGTATATATGCTTCATGGTAGGACAGCTCTGGCCACCTCTGGCCACCCTTTGGCTCTGACTCTATGCTGTTGAAGCTGTGCTGTTCCCAGAGTTGAGATATTTAGGCAGCACATTCACAAATTTTACTTAAAGTACAATAACAACCTCCTCCCCCAATATCCAGTCAGCCCTATATGGACACCTACCGTCGGATCAGTACCATCTCTCTGTGTTATTCGACTGTACCCTATAGATGTGGCAGCTAAAGATAAGGCTGAAAAATGCTGGACTACTCCTTTTATAACTCCCATGGCCATTCCCGCCAGCCTCTCTCTCCCGCTTTCTCTCTCTCTTTATTTTTACCCGTCCCTTTAATAGATTTTACGATAAATTAAGTGCATTTTACTTTACAGAACAGACTCCATCAATAGCCAGGCAGAGCAGCATGGGTTAGGTTACAGTGCACGGAGCTGGCATGCTGCGCTTTTTTGCGGAGATGCAATTAGGCCCCATTAGCCCCGGCCTAATTAGCCCGGGGGTGATGTTGATATTTCAAGTGCTGTTTTATTACGGTGTTTCGTTTCCGACCAGCATCAGCGCCACGAGACCCGGCCAGGAAAGGACGGGAGAAGAGCAGGTCAATAGAAAGTCATCCGAACACAGACAGAGAGAGAGAGAGATGGAAGAGAAGAGGAAGAGAAGGGATGATGGTCAAGAAGAGAAAGGAAGGAGAGAGATGGAGTGAGAGAGTGAAAGGGAAATAAAAGCCTCTTGGCTGAGAGAAATTAAATTGATCTGCTTGAGGTGCCACATTTAATTGTTAGCCAACAAGAGGGACATGACATCTTACCCTTTCTGCACTGCTCTCTCTCCCTCTCTCTGTCTCTGTCTCTCTCTCTCTCTCTCTCTCTCCCCCCTTCTAAGCATTAGCTCACCGCATCGCCTCAAATTCTCGGACTGGAGGCAGACAGTCTACCCCACGCTGCCCGCCTGTCCGCGGCCCCCTTCCGCTAGCGTAACACACACACACACACATACACGACAAGGTCCTGACTCATCACCCCTGTCGTTCTTCTCCCTCTCCTTTACTCATTCAATCCCCCGTCTCCTCGCCACTTTCTTTCTATCTTTATCTCATTGTCTTCTGCTTTGATTTGATCTAATGTTCATGTTAGTCTTCATAAAAGCTAAAAATGCCACATTCAAATACACAAAAAAGGGCTAGCTATAGAAGTAGTTTGGCCAAAAATCAAATATACACAATTTCCTACCCTTTACTCCATATGTAGCTGATTGACCAAGACACACAGTGTTCAATGTTTGCTTAGGAGCTACAAGGATTAATGCAGCTAAAAAGTAATGGTTAGCATAAAAGTTGTTTAGCTACCATGTAAGCATTGCACCTGAACCATCGCATGCTTGCTGCAAATCACGTTCAGCTGTAAAGTCATCTCAAATAGACTGGTTACTGACACTGTATAGCACACTGTCATCCATAAACCTATATGTATTTCAAATACTGATCAGGCATGACATTATGACCACCTCCTTGTTTCTACGCTCATTGTCCATTTTACCCATGGACCCTCACAGAGCAGGTACTATTTGGGTGGTGGATCATTCTCAGCACTGCAGTAACACTGACGTGGTGGTGGTGTGTTAGTGTGTGTTGTGCTGGTCTGAGTGGATCAGACACAGCAGTGCTGCTGGAGTTTTTAAACACCTCAGTGTCACTGCTGGACTGAGAATAGTCCACCAACCAAAAATATACAGCCAACAGCGTCCTGTGGGCAGCATCCTGTGACTACTGATGAAGGACTAGAGGATGACCAACACAAACTGTGCAGCAGCAGATGAGCTATCGTCTCTGACTTTACATCTACAAGGTGGACCAACAAGGTAGGAGTGTCTAACAGAGTGGACAGTGAGTGGACACAGTGTTTAAAAACTCCAGCAGCACTGCTGTGTCTGATCCACTCAGACCAGCGCAACACACACTAACACACCACCACCATGTCAGTGTTACTGCAGCGCTGAGAATGATCCAACACCCAAATAGTACCTGCTCTATGAGGGTCCATGGGGGCCCTGACCACTGAAGAACAGGGTAAAAGGGGGCTAACAAAGTATGCAGAGAAACAGATGGACTACAGTCTGTAACTGTAGAACTACAAAGTGCACCTATATAGTAAGTGGAGCTGATAAAATGGACAATGAGTGTAGAAACAAGGAGGTGGTCAGAATGTTATGCCTGATCGGTGTATATGTAAAAGCAGCCCAGACTAGCATGTATTAAATCCTAGTCAAATTATCAGTGTTATAGAAGAGCAGAACTTACTAGCTTTTCTTCTAAAGCCTTAATTAGTGTTGTGTCATCATTAAGCTACTTATCATTAAAAAACATTGTTTTAAGCGCAAGTTAAGCATGAACTACTTTCATATATTAAATTTTACTTAAAAATGATTGGTTTTACATTAAGTTGATATTTGTAGGCTACACTCTTAAACAAAATGACTCTTTAAGGGTTCTTTAGTACAGGCAGTGGTTCTGTACCGAGCATGAGCACTTGAAGAACGATTTGAATGCATGAATTGTTCCCTGCTTGGCCAAAATAGTTATTTTCAATGATGACAGCCCAGTTGTACAGGGTTCTTTAACCCCTTAAATGACCAGGGCCTGCCAAAGTTTTATTACACATATCTATGTATAACCTAAGAATAGCTCAATCAGTTTGCTCTGAAGTCTCTGTACTTACTGAATAAAAAGCCTTAGTATTCAGTAAGCCTGGGGTTAAAGAACCCTTTTGAAATGGTTCTATGTAGCACTAAAAAGGGTTTCATTATTGTTACAAGTCAAAGGACTCTTTTTCAGTTGTACATAATATCATAGAAGATAATACTATTATATAATATTGTGTTATATTATATAATATTTCAGATGGATTATTTGCAATAATATTAGTAATACTAAGAAATACAGTCGAAAGAAATCAGAAAAAAAACACAGAAACCCGCTTAACCCCTCAACCTCACACCGGGACTGACCGGGCCTGGCCTGGCCCACTGAAATCTCACTCTTTTTTGGAGAGGTGTGAATTGGTTTCACAGCAGGGCTATGCAGAATGCTCTAACTTACCCAGTCAAAGAGATTCATAGCTGTCTCTCGTTGGCAAAGTGTAAAATATTAATGTATTTTGTCAGAGGTGTGGAAGCACATTGCTGAGTAGCAATGCACCATTTTCCTTTATGTGGCGATGCCATAAAACAGCGTTGTAGTTCAATCATGCTTTAATCTTCATTGTTATATGGCTCACCAAACCTGAATGGTTTCACTAATGTTCCAGATTTTAAGAGACAAAATAAATGGCGATTCAAAATGTTTTGGACACAGCCTGCAGATGCCACAGGTCTGCACTTTCACTCCCCATAAGCTGCCTTTACTTATTGGCTATGTCAAACTAAAGACACAGACTTCAGACACCAAACATGCCCTCGCTGATCGACTACATTTGGGGTAAGGCGGGACATTTTGTCTGTCGATTTTTGGTCAAGCCGTTGCTTTAAGGAGAGAGAGAGAGAGAGAAAAAGAGAGAGAGTGAGATTCATTTTAAATATTAAGAGGTTCATCATTTTAACACGACAGTTCCAGCTTTCTTCTCCGCTCGTGTGGACCATTCAGAACAGATTATTAAAAACAATTGTGTTCATTAGCACCAATTAAGCCATGATTCATCAACGTGGATAAACAGAACAGTTTGTCAAAGTACCTACAAACGCGTAGGAAAACAGACGCACGCAATCGAACCCAGCTTCCGCGTCAAACTGACATGCACACGCAGGCCCCCACACAGACCCAGTTAATCAACTCTAGCTCTCGAAGTCAATCCATACAAATTGAGTCACACAGCCTGTTAACATACCCCGCTACCAGAGTGTTAATGTGATCCACTCAAGCCTGCTGTTTTCTACCAGCGACAGTTGAGGAGAGCGTCACTGTCACAAGAAAACCTTGTAAATCTAACTTTAAAATGCTTTTGCACTTTTTATTTTTATACACCATATGAAACATCAGCTGCCCTTTACATTGTGTGAGCATTTCCTAACATATGGACCTATAAGAAAGTCCCAAAATCACATTTAATACAATACTGGCAGATGTTAAAAGACAATTCCAGCCTAAAAACTAGCATCTGATATGTTATTTATCATGTTATGTAATATTCTGTAGTGCAGTTTTGCATCTCTTAGCCTCGCTGTTTTGACAGAATTCACAAATTTTGTATCTTTTTTTCTGCTTTTGTCCTCAGCGTTCCCTCACTACATTTCCCAGCATGCACTATTTCAATATCTCTGGCAATCTCCCTCATACTGATAAGTAAATTACTTATAGAATAGCCATCTAGGTTGTAATAAATACCAACATCTTCCTTCTGCACAAGGAAGCTAGAGGAAAATAAACAGCCTGCCGTCAAGCAGCCGCCTCAAAGTGCTTGTAGTTAGTCACAAGTTCCTCCCACCTTCAAGGTACCTCATACGAAGGGGCTTTTTTGGTCTTTAAACCAGCAAATCTTGCTCAATAGACTGTTGCGGCACTGCTGTAAGAGGTGATTGGGCACATTTATGACAGATGTAGCGATGAGCTGCATATTTATTCCCCTTTAAGTTTATTTGTTTGTTGTTGTTGTTCTTTTCCTTCACCTATAAACAGGGGGAACGAAGGGTTTTGGGTTTTGACAAAAAAAAATATTTAGTTTGTGTTAGCATAGATTTCCACACATGTCAGTGTATCCTAATACATGCCTGTGCTTTCATGAATATGACATTGATGGACCTCATGACTCTTAAGACAAACATCATTCATTATGTCTGGCACTGTGTTGGCGCTACACAATGAGCTGATTAATTCCAGCCATGGGATTGATTCACTCAGCGGCAGATCAGACGCGGCTGCACTCTCTTGCTCTGTTTACAAGGAAGAGAATCAAAGATGCTGCTGTTTGTGCATTGCTGGAAAAGGCACCGTGGGGGTTATCAGGTGTCCCCCCTATGACACCCCCCCCGCTCACCAACCTCCCTGACTCCCAGCAGCAGATGCATTTAACCCAACCTAAATGTGAAGCAGCTAAAAGAGTAGCCTATCCGTGACCCATAATAAGCAACGATTGGCCAGAAATCAAATTAACTTTTTTCCCTTTATCCCAAATGCAGCTGACATGTTTGGTGTCTGAAGTTAGATTCTTTATGCCGGCCTCACACCAAGCGAGTTTTTAAGCGATTCACTGTCACAGACAAATTTCCAATGTCCATGAGAGTCTTGCTAGATTTGTGCCGCACTCACATCATCTCAATCGTTTAATGTAAGGTGGTCAGGACGAGCGTCTTAAGTCAGTCTTTTTCTCGTCTTGATACTACGACAAAATCAATCGTGTTTAATATTATCATAAGTTTTAAGTCTTGGCTCATGCAAATAGTGACATGCCAGAAGCGTGCATGAAAGCCAAGGTATGTGTGCCACGCAATATATATATATATATTATATCCACCTCCAATAACGTTATGACCACCTCCTTGTTTCTACGCTCATTGTCCATTTTATCAGCTCCACTTACTATATAGGTGCACTTTGTAGTTCTACAGTTACAGACTGTAGTCCATCTGTTTCTCTGCATACTTTGTTAGCCCCCTTTTACCCTGTTCTTCAGTGGTCAGGACCCCCATGGACCCTCACAGAGCAGGTACTATTTGGGTGGTGGATCATTCTCAGCACTGCAGTAACACTGACGTGGTGGTTGTGTGTTAGTGTGTGTTGTGCTGGTAGGAGTGGATCAGACACAGCAGTGCTGCTGGAGTTTTTAAACACTGTGTCCACTCACTGTCCACTCTATTAGACACTCCTACCTTGTCAGTCCACCTTGTAGATGTAAAGTCAGAGACGATAGCTCATCTGCTGCTGCACAGTTTGTGATTGTCATCCTCTAGTCCTTCATCAGTCGTCACAGGACGCTGTTGGCTGGATATTTTTGGTTGGTGGACTATTCTCAGTCCAGCAGCGACACTGAGGTGTTTAAAAACTCCAGCAGCACTGCTGTGTCTGATCCACTCAGACCAGCGCAACACACACTAACACACCACCACCACGTCAGTTCCGAACATACAGTTCTACAGGGGCGTATCTTCCCATCTGTACCACTATAGAGCGGAAGGAAAAGTGTTTATCTGCCTGTAAATTTCCACCGGGTTCATGATGGGGAATAATCGCAAAAATCTAGTTGCAGTCTTGCAAATAGTGACACTGAAAGACTCCTAGTCTTTGCAAAATCATACTCTGTGACTAAAAACTGTGACTCTGTCTTTCGATGTGAGAGGGTGTCACACTTTAGTCTTTCAAAGTCTTTTCAAAATCTTTTCAGTCTTCTAGTGTTCGGTTAGCATTAGTCGCACTGAGGCGGCGACACGGATTCAAGTCGCATGTTAGTTGTGCAGTGAAGGACGCGTTTAAGGAAAGAAGCAAAATGACTCGAAACAGCTGGCTAGTCTGTAGTTTGGAAAGCAGGTGTGTAGCAAGTGTGCTAGCTAGCATACTAGCTTCCCTGATAGCAAGAGGACAGTGGTCCACTGTCAGCCCGCTAACGGCAAAGCTGGCGGTCCACTGGCGGTTTGCTCAGTGTTTTCTGGGCGGTCCACTCGTGGTTAAGCGGAGTATTAGACAAAAGTCCACTTATCATCACTCATTTTTCACTCACAGTCCAGTTTACTGATTTTTCCTTCCTTCATTTCTTTAGTTACACTTTGTAAATTAGATTAGTAAATAATTTTAATCCAGCCCAGCCTCAGCAACAACATTCTCTATAAAATCGTTTCACATTAGGAGTAGTCATTATTTTTTTTTCTCTCGGTTGTTTGTAAAATTTGTGTATGTTTAAAATCTGTTTGGGGAAATTAAAAACTAGTTCCAGCTTGTATGCAGGACAGTAATCTGGGTGGTCACAGGGTGGACCAGCAGTGGCAAACAGTCAGTGGGGTGCCGACCTTATCAAGCCAGCGGACCGATATAAACTCACTGTCTGGGTAATTTAGTGAAAGTTACCGATCACATCCCTTTAAAATGTAATAAAACTCAGCTGGATAAGCTGTCATGCTAGCTAGCTAGCACACGCTACATATACAAGCTAAATAACTGTTTCAAGTGTGCTAGCTAGCTAGCATGACAGCTAATCCAGCTGAGTAGCAAGTGTGCTAGCAAGCACACTAGCTAATTTAGTGAAGTATTTAGCAAGTTACGGATCACATTCCTTTAAAACAATAAAACTCAGCTGGATTAGCTGTTATGCTAGCTAGTTAGCACACTTGCTATGCAAACTACAGGCTAACCAACTGTTTCAAGTGTGCTAGCTAGCACAACAGCTAACCCAGCTGGGTTTTATTACCTTTTAAAGGAATGTGATCCGTCACTTGGTAAAACCTAACTGGATTAGCTGTTATGCTAGCTAGCTAACGCACTTGCTATAAAAATCACAGGCTAACCAGCTGTTTCAAGCTGTTTTGCCTCTGAAACAGTGTGTAGCGCTTCAGTTCTGTCCTTCAGACTGAAGGCTTTTATACAAAATTATACAAAAGGCTCATAATATTTAGTATTTAGTAGCAATTTACTTTTGTAATATGCAATTTCTGCAGCTAATAATGACACTAAACTGAAATTCTCTACTGCCATCAGGTTAGCATCATTCAAACAGCCTATATCACCACGTTGTAGGTAACAGTGTGATATACAATGTCAGAAACCACAACCGCCGGTCAGTTTGAGATTTCTTAAGAAGTTGAGGCAGTTAAAGGTTGAAGTCTTAGAAGATTTGGGCTGATTTTTTCCTTGTTAGCTGCATTAGCCTTGTACTGTACACTAGATGATGAGGACGGAAAGTTAAAGCTATTGAAATGCTGCGTTCCACATTTATGTATCATAAACTGAAAGGAAAAAAAAAAGAAAAAAAATGGAAAGAGCGAAAATCAATGGTTGGTTTTTCTGTCCAGTCGTTCTCTGCACTATTTGGTTTCTTGAGGCGTATTTGTTTCCTGAGGGGCCACGCATGAAGGCCATCTAATCGAAATGTCAATTTATTACCTCAAAGAGGCAGCTCCAAAAGCGGTGTGCTTTTTTCCAGGAACGGCCCCACCTCGCTGAAACCAGAGTGGCTATCAACAGCAAGAATTAATGCACTCTGATTGATCAATGCTCTCTCCGATCTATTTCAGCGTCAGAAACGTGAAGGAAGGGCTTTGATTTTAAGCAAATAAGAGCGTGAGCGTGCATGTTTGTGTGTACAGGAGAGAAATATGTTTTTAATGATTTTCAGCAACTTTCACAGCTCTGCATTTTACTGCAATTAAAAAAGTGCACATTACTGTTAATGTTCAGCAAACTTTGGATATCAAATAGACATTAGTAGCAGCCGATGCTATGATAGTTGGTGCGATTTAATAATAGAGTTATTAAGGGGCTTATATCGTTATTTATTTGATTTTAAGACACTTGTATGGTTTTGTATAACCGAAAATGTTTTATTGTGGCTAGAATTAAGCCGTTTTTGTTACTGTCCCTTTTGAGACTAATATATGCAAATGAGCTATGTTCTGATTGGCTGTCTGGTATTGTGGCCTTATTTCAAAAGCAAACCAGTCTGAAACACACCTTGAAACTTTTGTGTGGTTGGGCAGAGCTAAGTTGGTATAGGCCATATATATATATATATATATATATATATATATGGCCTATACCAACTTATAAATTTCATGAAGAATGGACCAATAGAAATGGCCCAAAATGACTTTTGGAGATACAAGGTTTTGCTCCGACAACAGTGATATATATATATATATATATATATATATATATATATATATATATATATATATATATATATATATATATATATATATATATATATATATGCTGGTTTAAAATAGGCTTTTCACAGCTTACATATACGGATCATGTGGTCTGTAGACTGAATGGTACAGTTTGTATCTATGTTCACATTCATTGTTATCCATGTTTGTGTTCTTCCCTTAAAAGTTCACTTCTCTCTAAATGTATTCTATTTGGATTGCTGTTCATTAATGGCTAATAAATAAAATGCTTAACACCAAGTATGAACATGCGCCTCTAGCTCTATATGCTTCCAAATTGATGAATGCTCATTGGTTCATAACGGCAATTACAAGGGAGCATGCTAAATAATACGATCAGTAAAGTCACCGTGGCCATTATTGCTGTGTGTGATTATTGTGATAATGTAGTATTATTGATTTGTTTCCAGCCCACAGATGGAGCGAGTGGGAAACCAAGTAAGGACGTTTGTAGTGGAGCAGACAGCCGTGGTAGAGTCCAGGCGTCTGTGGCCTACCTCCACTGACATCCATCCATCCGCCTCAACCACCCTGCGCTCGCTAACTCCATCCATCCTTCCATCCCTCACTTCACCCCCCTCCCAACATGGGTCACATTTCCCCCTCTGGAGGAGTCCACCAATAAGGGATTGCAGGGGGCACACATGGTACGTTCAGCCAGCTTGCACAGCCGGCATTTACAAATATTTTTAAGTAAATAACGTATCATATTTTTACACAGTGACCCCCGAAGGGCAGTGGAACAGCATCCAGGGAGAGTTAGGGTCAGAAGATGGGCCCAGTATTGAACTCTAGACATCTGTCTGGAGGTTTCGCTTAGAGCTAGTTAGGATTGGAGAACAAACATGCAATGAATTTTCCAGCATACATCATATTTGAGACCATAAACATTACATGCTTCTATTCGAAAGTCATGACAATACTTTGCCAAAGTCAGAGACCAGAGAAATGGCGTCTTGTCAAGTGAAATGATCTTAAATCTAGTTGATATTTCTAATATTTCCCATTTTGAGATGGTCATGCACTAATTATAAGACTAACTAGCTTATTTCCAGACATGTTTCACTTGTTTTAAATAATTTTATTAAGTAAAATGATCTCACTATAGTGGCAGATAATTTTGCTGCTTTTGAGCACATTTCTTAAAAACACAATTATCTGCCAATATAGTGAAATCATTTTACTTAATAAAATTACTTAAAACAAGTAACACAAGGTAAATAATCTTAAATTAAGTTTACAACAATCTCAACAGGAGAAATATTAGATTTGTTGAGTATATTTAAGATAATTTTACTTGACGAGACACCATTTTTTGCAGTGTGGGACTGGAAACTGTGCAAGACCTAATAGACCACCAAACTGTCACAAATGGCTTTGAAATATATATATATATATATATATATATATATATATATATATATATATATATATATAGTGTGTGTTGTGCTGGTACGAGTGGATCAGTCACAGCAGTGCTGCTGGAGTTTTTAAACACTGTGTCCACTCACAGTCCACTCTATTAGACACTCCTACCTTGTCAGTCCACCTTGTAGATGTAAACACAGAACACAGTTTGTGTTGGTCATCCTCTAGTCCTTCATCAGTGGTCACAGGACGCTGCCCACAGGACGCTGTTGGCTGGATATTTTTGGTTGGTGGACTATTCTCAGTCCAGCAGTGACACTGAGGTGTTTAAAAACTCCAGAAGCTCTGCTGTGTCTGATCCACTCAGACCAGTGCAACACACACTAACACACCACCACCACGTCAGTGTTACTGCAGTGCTGAGAATGTTCCACCACCCAAATAGTACCTGCTCTGTGAGGGTCCATGGGGGTCCTGACCACTGAAGAACAGGGTAAAAGGGGGCTAACAAAGTATGCAGAGAAACAGATGGACTACAGTCTGTAACTGTAGAACTACAAAGTGCACCTATATAGTAAGTGGAGCTGATAAAAATATGACATAAATGTTGCCTGTGCAAAAGTTATGGCACAGTGTTTTCCCAATATGTGAAGCAAATAAATAGAAATTGTGCACAAAATGCCACATTTAAGTTTCCGTGTGGAACATACGACTGTCCCTCAGAGCCATCTGTCTGGTCTGGACTCGGACAGGCCTGGTAGTCTGTGCACCGTGTGCCTGTTAGTAAAGGGTGGATTCCTCAGGAAGGCCCCAGTGCTGACAGTCCCATGAGGGAACCTGCCTTCTGTTGCCGAGGGCGACGACCCCTCTCATAAGCCCCCCGCCGCCAGTCCCTTGTTAGGCCATAATGGACGACGCATGTCATCAGTAGCAAAGGGACATCCCTTAGGACCCCTCTGGGGCTGCCCTCGCTCTGCCCACTCCCCTTGACTTCTGCTGCTTAAAACACCATAAATAATCCTTTATTTGACATGCGCTGAAATTGACTGGGGCTTAAACCTCATCATTTAACAATAGGGAGGGGGAGGACAGCCGGAGTCAATGAGCGAAAGGGGCGCGCTTGCTTCTGACAAGCGACTACATAAAAATATAAAAAACTCCAAACAGTCTGTTTCGTATTTTGCGCAATTACCCATGTTTGATGTCTTTTTATTTCAGCGGGTAAAGACTAGAATAATGGTAAATAATTGTGGTCCCATTTAGGCTTTTATAACAACAGCAGCGTCTGCCGCAGCTAAAACTAGGCCCATTGCTACGGATCAGGCACTTCCTTTGCCAAATGTACTTAATGCAATATGATTCACTTCAGACTTTGATATTATGCAGATTATAGACAATAACAGGCCCGGATACCAAGAGGGAGTATGTGTGTGCGTGCGCTTACGGACTAATTGTGCCCAATTTGGGCAGCCGCCACCTTGGACTCGGACGCCCAGCATATTAACTTCATTAGCGATGTCAATGTAATCACCCCGCTCTAAAATAAACAAACAGAGCAGCCCGTGCCAGCGCTCACTGATACTGCCAGCGCACTGCAGCCAGCGCCTCTGCTTTTAGGCCCCGCATTTACATGCAATTATCTTCTTATATAATTAAGCGCACTCGCTTAACGAGCACCTTGCAAACGGGTGGCGTAGCTTACCCAAAAGAGCTCAACCAGCACAGAGAGAGAGAGAGAGAGAAAGAGGGAGAGAGAGTAATTACATGTTGGTATGCCTGTGTTAATGGAGGAGGTTAAAAATAAGCAATGAATAAAAGGAGGAGAAAAGAAGGAAAGTTCTGCACAGATGGAGCAGCTATCGCATCGAATCTGGTGTTTTATTAAAGGAGCACAATTTTTTATCTTAACCCAAAGAGAATCCGCTGAGACATGCTCAGTGTCTGAAGTTTGCTTCTTTAGCTTTGCACTGAAGCTACGATGCTAATGTCGCTAACAATTAATGGAGACTTGAAGGTACATGTTTCAACATTTGTGGGCAATTCAGTGGTCGAGATGAAAACAAAGTCATTCAAAGTTGTTCTGGTGTGAAATATGCATTGTAGAGAAGCTTACCGGCTCTCTACAATGGTGGTGATAGGAACCAGGCGTCTGAAGCTTTTAATGCCCCTAAACGCTACATCACAGATGCGAAATAATACCCAAAGAATTTTAATTTTCACATTAACTATTTTGCCGTTAACAATATTATATATATAAAAAAAGCAGAAAATGTGTGTAGGTTCACTGTTTGTTTTGTATAATAAATAAATTGACTAAATGCTGTGACCCCTGGTTCCTATCACCACCACTGTAAAGAAATGAGAACGTCAGTAAGTTTCTCAACAGCGCTGCATTTCACACTAAACCACTCTGAATGACTTTGTTTACATCTCAGTGATTGAACAGTGCAGAAAATTTAAAAAATTGGTTGGAGTTCCCCTTTAAATCCACCAATTAACACTGTGTAAACTTCACCCAAGTATCATCTTGAAGCCAGAATTGTGTCAGTTTATTTTTTTGCTGGAATAATAATAATAATAATAATAATAATAATAATAATAATAATAATAAAAGTAAAGTATTATATTGTATATTGCATACATTTAAAATGTGAGCCAGTTTGCTTTACAAGGAGGGGGCAAATAAAAACCAGCATGAGCAAAAAACAGAGAATAGAGAAAAAGAAAGCGGTGAATAAGGAAGGAAAAGTAAAATTGTAACAAAAATTCTAAAAATAAATAATTCTAAAAAAATAATAAAAGTAACACAAAATATATATAAGAATGCTAAAATAATATTAACAAAATGGAACAAGGAAATGAAGCTTAGATTCTCTTTTAATAATAAATAAAATAATTAAAGTAATTACAAAAAAATGAAAGTAAGAATTGCTAATAACGTCAAAATGTCCAATACATAAAAAAATGTGAGTTTTTAAACACATTTTAAACGTGTTTTAAGCCGCTGTTTGATAATGCTAACTGAGGATGCTTCACATACATGCAGTATGAACTCTTCCGGTCTCTGTATGTAAATAGTCCATTTTTCTGAAATTTGTAGTGTGTAATTTCTAATTATTTGACATATTGCTGACCATAACATATTGTGTAAAATGACATCAAATTGAAAGCGTTTTTGTTCTATTATTTTTCCACCAACATGTTAAATTCAGAAAATGAATGGTTTTCTCACAAAAAGCAGCAATACTGGGGGTGCCAAAACTTTTGCACACAGAAAAAAGCCGCCTCGCCGCTGCTTTTATGCCCTGGCATGCAGTGTCAGCGAGATCTCCTCCACGGTACTCAACAACTCGATGTCTCTGAAGGCGCATGGGATGCTAATGCTAACTAGAGTACGTAAGCTTTCATTGCTCGTTAGCCACGTTAGCCTCATAGCTCCAGTGCAAAGCTAAACAAGCAAACTTCAGACACCAAACTGTTCGTTTCACCCAGTAACTCTAACAGGTCGAGCCGGTGAGGAGGAGGAACGGTGCCGTTGAAGTGTGAGCGCTGGCATGGCGGTCTGTCCTGAGAGTAATGAAGCTGTCTCTTTTCTTAAAGCAGCACAACCTGTGGCTAGCCTCCAGCCCAAACCTGGCCGGCCACAAAGCGCGACAAGGCCCTCTTGTCATGTCACACTAGCATAGCAGGTCGCTCCCTCCCCCCCTTCCCCAGTCAAGCTGACCTTTTCTTACCGCTACATAATACCTCAAACCCCTCAAAGGCAGCTGCATTGTTCTGCTAATATGGCTCCTTCAGCAGACCCCAGGTGTAAACTATAAACCCGGCCGGGCCCAGGCCGGGTTCAAAGCCTCGCCTGCTGTTGAATGGCTGCCAGCGGGCCCTATCGCCGTGATTGCCGGGGCTTGTAGTGAAAAGACGATACAAACTATGCGCGTCAGTAAGGGATATCTGGCCGCCTTTGTTCGGCGGAGGCCGATGAACACTTTAGCAGGCCTCTGAGGGGATTGCCTCAGGGAGCGCCGGAGCTCCAAGACTCTTCACAACACGAACACGACACCAGGCCCGCACAATGCAAAACTACCGCAACCTCGGCAGACTAATTGGCGCAGTTCGCCTGTACGCTAGCCAAGTCAGGCCCAGTACAGTTAGACTACATTTGAACTGGATAGCTGTGAAGTCAATGTTGTTAATGAATGTATTTGTCACCGAGATGATTTTACGGTGACTAAGAGACAGAAAAGCTGACGATAAAGCAGCACAGGGACTAAAAAAATGGCTATTTCTGAAACTATGCCCTGTTCCCGAGATGTATACAGTTGTGTGCAAAAGTTTGGGCACCCCTAGTCATGATTTTCTAAGTATAGTAAGTACACATCCTCTACAGAGAACACCTTTTTTGCACATTTCTGTGTAATTAAAGGTTAGTTGCCAGAGGTTAACTTAATGGGAGAAATATATATATATATATATATATATATATATATATATATATATATATATATATATATATATATAATATCTCCCATTAAGTTAACCTCCGGCAACTAACCATTAATTGTATGTATATATATATATAAATATTAATAGAAAAAATAAAACATGGACATAAGTTATGGCACTCTATATTTTCTTTATTTGTCTAGCAAATAAATAGAAATGGTGCAGAAAATGCCATTTTTAATTTTGTTCCCTGTAGAGGGTGTGTTAACGTTTTTCTCTTAGAAAAGCATCAAAATGATTTGATGGGGGTGTTTAAACTTTTGCATTCCACTGTATTCACAGTTTTTTGGTAGTGATGTATGAAAACATAGAAGGAAATATCCCACAATGCACTGCAATGAGGCAGAAACATTTGTTCACACAGAACAGTATGAGGACCAGGTGATGCGGATGAACAGATCACTGGCTTATTACAAGCTAAATCACTGCACTACTGCATTAAAGCGGATTTCCACCATTTGAAAAGTCTATATAATTCAGTCAATTAGATGTAAACAAAGTCATTAAGAGTGGTTTCATGTGAAATGGGTCAGTGTGGAGAAACTTGTCTACTCAGATTTCCTTACAGTGGTGGTCATAGGAACCAGGGGTCAGAGTATCTTCAACACAAATATAGCCAGGAGCCATATGTATAATACTCTGTGAGGGAACTTTTAGAGGCATTCAACTCCTCAGACGTCTGGTTCCCATCACCACCACTATGAACAATTCTGACTCAACACGTTTCTCATGAATGGAGCATTTTACATCAAATCACTCTGCATGACTTTGTTTACATCTTAATGATGTAATTATGCAGAAATTTGAAAAGTCAGTGGAATTCCCCTTTAAACCCACTACCTTTGTTAAGGGGCCCACATCTAAGCAGTCTGTTTTGAAGTCACTGTTTTGTGATGCCATGGAAACAATCACAATACCTGCCTGTTCAGTCTACAGCAGCTTAGCTCCGCCCATTCTCACTGAGGTTATAAAGAGTGTTTCAACCCAGACTGAACGAAGCACAATACAGCACAGCTAACCAGAACTGAGCTCAGTCACATTTATCAGTCTTAAAGGCGAAGTCTCTTGTATGTGCATAAATTCAGACAGAAATATCAGGAAAAACTATTTTATTACAGCTTATAATCACAGTAATATGACTAAAATTGATCTAAAATGAAAATATAATACTAATGATGAGTGGCAATATTAAAACAGAAGCACAGAAGACCAAAAACTATAGGACTGCTGTTATTTCACAGTGAGCGTAAGCAAACTGAAATGGCAGTGTGAAGTCCAGAAGGTTTATCTAAAGCACTTGTGCTGTAAACATCAATGAAACGGAGCAAAGTGTTCTGACTGGGAGTGAACAGAATTAACGTCTTCTTTGTATGTTTTGAAAGCCGGGCTGGCAGAGCGCGCACAGAACTTGGTTGGAGTGCCCCCCTCTGGTGAGAGAGAGAGGGAGAGTGAGAGAGAGTGTAAAAGAGAGAGAGAGAGAGAGAGAGAGAGAGAGAGAGGGAGAGAGAGCATAGGCACTAGAAGAAGATCTGGTGCACTGTTTTGTTTAGTGCATTATGTTCCTATTAAAACTGTGGTGCATTATGCCACTGGACTCTCAGCTGTTCTGCTGCGTTTTCTATCTAAGTTTTGAGACACTGTGACCATTTTGTCACTGGAATGAACAAAATAACATATTCATCCCTTACATCTGTAGCAAACACTGTACAAATAAAGCAAACCACATTTATCATAGTTAACTATAGTCACTGATATTTATATATATATATATATATGTTGCTGTTATCGGAAGAAAACCTTGTATCTCCAAAATTGTTACTTTTACAGGGGAAGGAAAAAACCTACTTTACTTTTAATGTAAGTCAATGGAACCAGACTTTTTTACAAGTCATTTTGGGCCGTTTCCTTTAGTCCATTCATCATGAAATTTACATACAATGTAAAGGCCAACAGGCATTTATATATATATATATATATATATATATATATATAGTACATTGTATATTTGTTTACATAATTCAGTCACTCAGATGTAAACGGCATTTACAGTAGTGGTGATAGGAACCAGAGGTTGCACTAATGCAAATATAGCCCACAACGCAAACACAGACATTTTATTTACTATTTACAAAAACAACTGCGTCTTCTTCTTATGTTGATAATGGTAAAAAAAGTGATAAATCTGGACAAATAAAGGTTTTTGATATTATTTTTACCTTGCAGTGCAAATATATCTTTAAAAAGACATTTTAAACCAAAACTTTCTCTCCAGACTATCAGGCAACATATTTCTAACCACTGTGAACAATTCTGACTGAATAAGCTTCTCTGCAAAGGAGCATTTAACATCAAACTACTCTGGTTGACTTGTTTACATTTAAAAAATTTAATTATGCAGATTTTTTTTTATAAATATATGGATTTACGAGGCAATTGTGTAAATTAGTTTTTTTTGCCTAACAATCTAAATCTAAATTTAAAAAGGAATAAAAAGGTTTATTAGTGTTATTTATTTATGCATAATTACACTGTTAAGATGTAAATAAAGTCATGCAGAGTGGTTTGATGTGAAATGCTCCATTCTAGAGAAAATCATAGGGACCAGACATCTGAAGAGTTTAAGGCCTAAAAGCTACATTTTTATAGTTTCATTACATTTTGTTACTGTTATTCTTCTTAAGAAGATTATTGCCAGAAATGGTTATGAAACCCTTCCACTATTTTTCCATAATCAGACACACAGGTTCACTGGCGGTTTTGCATAGTAAATAAAATGTATATTTGTGTTGTAGACATGGTGACCCCTGGTTCCTATCACCACCACTGTAAATAAATCCAGGTAAGTTAGAATCAACCACTCACTGTTTCCATGCCAATGCAGAAATTTTAAGAAAAATCAATAGAATTCCTCTTTACATATTTCACAAGTCACAAAGTACCACATAGTACTGTTGTACAACCAGCCACTGTCTGCCCACATACATATAAGCCAAGTACAAAAAGAGCACCACAGCTGAAACAATGGTAGCCCCCCCACCACCCCTTCATTTCGGTTTTTCTCCATTCCTGTTTCTTCTGGCCCCACCAGGAGGGAGGCACTCCAAGGTCTTTTCATTTGCTTTGTTATTATGGCCCCTGTTATCGCGGCTCATTTTTCACCCAGCTTGCATTAAGTATTGATATTGATTTCTTGTAGATGCTGCTGGAATGGATGGACCACACTTTTTTGTGTTATTGTTCTGTGGTACTTGTGGGTAATTCATATCAGCTGCAGCACGGCCTGCTCCTCCAGGCCAGGGGGGTCTTGACTCCTCATCGAACGAGCCCACCTCACCAAACATAGCACGAAGAGACGCACGGTGCAAATGCCCACACACTGTAGATGTAAATTTCTGACCTCACGCTGATTTGATTCAATTAAGACTCCTTTAGGAAATAAATCAGTGCAGTGAAATCAATGACAAAAATTTGATCCTGTGATTTTTGGTACCTTTCACAATTATTGTTAAAAATATAGCGCTGTGCAGAAGTCAGAGACCAGCCTTTGTTTATTTCATTCAGAGCCAAAACGGCAATTTACTGGCATATATTTTTAGCACCAAGAATAAAAGCAGAAAACATATTTAATGGAAAATTACACAAAAAGTCTCAACAACCAATTTTTTTCTCACCATTTAGCATGTCCACCTTTTGCCTTTATTATTGTTTGTTATATTCCATTCTGTTCGAGAGACTTCGGCCCAATCCCATTTCACCCCTCGCCCCTACCTCTTAGCCCTTACCCCTCCGTTTTGCACACTCTCATCTAGGGGTAGGGTGTCCCGATTCTTGTTGAGATAGAGGGGTAGGGCGAAGTGTTGGGGCTACATGACGCTCCAAATGGAGGTTTTTCAGAGACTCCAAACAGAGAGTTATGAGAAAAAAAGAAAAACCAGCAAGATGGAGAACAAGAGACCAAAGAAACCCACAAATGTGAGAATTTTCTCTGTTAAAAAATTACGATAATCACTGTTTTATCTTAGTTTAATGTCGTTTCAGTGTATTATGGTCGTTTTCTTCATAGCAAGCATAAAAAATGGCTAGAACTATGCTAACGTCTTGGTAGCTAGCTAGCTAACTTTCCCATTCCACCTTAAATGGTGCAGCAGTTGCCATTTAAGGTGGAATAGAAAAATTCAAACGAGAAGTTGGTGAATATCTGACTTCAGCTTCATATCACTGAAGAAATTGAGAGGCTGATAATAAATAATTGCCCCCCTCTTTGAAGGCATATGATGCCCTAAATGTAACAGTGAGGAGCTGAACTTTACCCTCCTCTGCTGTCACTGCAGACGGGCCGGGTCGCCTACAGAGCAGCGCTAGTAGCTGTTAATGAAGTAATGTTCTCTTTATTTGAGGGTCCCATTTCATAGGGAAGATTTCAACAGCAAGGTGACACTCGAAAACAAGGGGTAGGGGTAAAAAGAGGAAATAGGATTGGGCCTTGATTTCAATTTGTCACAGAAACCTGCAGGGATATTTTTCCACACCTCTAAAGTTCAGTCTTTGGAGTTGGTTGCATTTTCTGCTTCTCACAATCCAAGTAACCCCAAACACATTCAGTGGTGTTGAGGTCTGGACTCTGGGGTGGTCAGTCCATTGTTCAGCTTCTTTGTTTGATGTGTCCGTCTCCTTTTCTCAGTGAGGTTCTTCTTAACAGCTACACATCCTTTCAGACCCACAGCGCTGAGTCGTCTTCTCACAGTGGAAGGATGGACAGAAACACCTGTGGATGTTTTCAGATCTGAGGCAGCTTGATTTTCTCCTCCCCTCTGAAAGCTTTAAGTGCTGTTTGTCTAATGGGGGCAGTTTTGGGGTCTACCAGGTTTTGCAGGTGGTTGTTAGGACTCCAATTTTCTTTATTACTTCTAATATGTTTTGTCCAGTTTTGGAAATGACTGCTTTTTCACTTATACAAGCATTTTGTCGTAAATCTAATCTCCTCAGAAATATTTCCTGATGAATATCATGAGTAACTTGCACTTGTCTTTGACTTCTGTTCACTGAATACACATATGTGATTTTAGAAACACTGTACACTTACACTGTAGTGGAATAAAGACAATAAAATCAATACACTGGTTTTTAGATGGGAGAATTTTATATTGGGCAAAAATGAAGGAATTCATTTTGGCCAAAACATTAGTGCATGTCTTATTTCATATAAATAACTGATTTTAACTTTGCAAAACTGCTGCAGTTGAACCAACAACAATACAATTTTTCTACCCTTTTTATAACACATATGTGCTTTAAAATGTCCCTTATTTTCACAGCCTACTGTAAAACTTCAGCATTTCAAGGCCTTTCAAAAACACACAGCGGTAAACATTTCAGACAGCAGCTCTAAATAACAGCACTGTGCTTTTCAGCGAACGAAACAGTGTTTCTCTCGTTGACGTGCCTTTTATCTACTTTCTCTGTGAAACAACTGCTCTTATTTATTTTGTCTGTCCTTTTTATAGTGTGCTCTTTGTAGGGCTGCATGATATGGACAAAACACTTGCATCATGACTATGTTGCTACTAAGGCTGTCAGACAGTTAAAATAATTGGTCGGGATTAAATGCATTACTTATTTGTGATTAATCTTACTTGCTCAAATTTGACCCTCCAATTTTGCAGATAAGTGAAGAAAACAGGGCTCCTAACAACCAACAAGCTCTGCACTCTTAAAAAAATGGCTCTTCAAGGGTTCTTTATAGTTCATTCTTATAGACGATGGTTCTATACACTGTTAGAAATAAAGCTTCTGTTCAGGTGCATTTTCCGTTCATCAAGGTACAAACAGTGTAAATGTTCCCTCAAAGCTCCAACAGTGGTTTTAAGGTCTGATTGTGAACCTTAAATAAGTTTTTCCAGGTGAAAAGTTCGTATTTGTACCTTTTCATAACTGAATGTTTTAAAACAGAACAGTAAAATAAAAGCCTGGAGACGAGACGGGGTGTGTGGAGTCAGTACAGCTTAGAACGTATATAATTTCAGTGGATTATGGTTCAGTTATGTTCCCTGACTAAAGGTACTGAGATGGACCCTTGAGGGTTCCACCCCAGTGACAGTTTCATACCTTTATTTCTGAGAGTGTATAGAACCATGAATACTCAGAGAACAAATGCTTTTTTGCATGGTGAAATACTTATAATCTTTCTGAAAATAGCACCTTGCAAGCTTGACATGATAACAATAGAAGAACCCTTTTGGGTGCTATATAGAACCCTTTTCAAAAAGGTTCTATAAAGAACCATATACAACACCTTCTCCATCAATCTGAAGAACTATTTCACCATGCAAAGAGCCATTTAAGCGTGAAAATGGTTCTTTGAGTGTTCATAGTTTTATAAAGATTATATAAACATTATCTTTACTTAAGAATCCTTGAGGAAAGAGGAGAAAATCAAGCCCTACTCCTGAGTCAGATCTGAAAAAATCCACAGGTGTTTCTGTCCATCCTTCCACTGTGAGAAGACGACTCAGCGCTGTGGGTTATAAAGGATGTGTAGCTGTCAAGTAGTCATTGCTGAGATAAGAAAACAGACCGAAATATTCTGAGAACCAGAGAAGCTGCTGGTGTTCTCTAAAACAATGGTCTGACAACCCCAGAGGGCAGACTCAGCATCACTCAATGTGTTTGGGGTTACTTGGTTTATAAGAAGCAAAAAATAGAATTAAATAGAATATTAAATAAATGAAAGGTTGTCTCTGACTTTCACACAGTACTGTACAGTCAACGGTTCCAACTCCTCTGTGATTGTAAACACCTTGTGGATTCTTGTTGCAGTGGAGGCGCTTGAGGGAAACTGTAGCTTTCCACTTAGCTGCTGCTTTTGTTAGTTTGCTGCTCATTGACTTATCCATAGATCTCAGTGTAGTCTGCAGAAGATGCTAAACAACAACATGCAAGTGTTGAGTTGCTTTTATACAACAGTTCTTCAAGTAAAATGAAAAAGCCAAGAATAATGCATCAAATGGGCTTTAATACACAGCTCACATTGTTTGCCAAACTTGAATCTCCTTTGTTTTTCACTAATTACGTTGGCTTGAAAAAGCCAACTTGCTGTTCTTTGTAATGTTCTTCTTCTTCTTCTTCTTATTATTATTATTATTATTATTATTATTATTATTATTCTACATTCAAAAAATGAAAGGTATCTCGTTCCGCAGTTTTCGAGCTAGAACCATAAAACTTTGACCGATCATAGGACCTGTACCTGATTAGGTTGCTTGTGCTTTTCTCAGTCCAGAATTTCAGGTGGCAGTGAATTTAAGGTGGAACTGCATTTAAGGTAGCAATGAACTTAAGGTGGAGCTGAATTTAAGGCAGAATTGCATTTAAGGCAGCACTGAATTCTAGGTGGCATTGAATTTAAGGTATCAGCAAAATCAACGTGGAACTGCATTTAAGGTGGCAGTGAATTTAAGGTGGCCTTGTATTAAAGATATCAGTAAATTTTAGGTTCCAGTAAATTTAAGGTGCCAGTGAATTTAGGCTATGATTACATGTAAAGTGGCACTGAATTTAAGGTGCCAGTGGTTTTAAGGTAGCAGTTTAAGGTAGCACCTACCAACACATTACCATCCTTCTTGGATAGTGTAACAACCACCTAGCAACATTTTAGCAACACGTTAACAACCATCAACAGCCTTCGAGCATTTGAACGTTTTGACGCAATTAGCTGGCTTTTTCAAGCCAACTTAAACTGCGTTCACAAACTTTCCCTTTCTAGTTCCAATTTGTTCCACCATCACAGCTGCCAACTGAAAAGATTTCAACAACAGGTTCAGAATTCAACATAGTCCTGCTGTCCAAACCTGACCAAACAGGCCACAGGTCATCTTATAGAAGCGAAGACGTGAGTAATTACATAGCAACTGGTTCTTGGCAGAATGAAGCAGTTATTAACATGCTCTTATCACAAATAACAACACAGATACAAAACTAACCGACCTATTAGATTGTTCCTTCAGGACTAATTGTTGTATAATGCAACATACAGTATTTTAAAATGCATCGGTGCATCACTAATGTTGGTAACACTTTATTTGGATGGTCCACTGTGGATTCTTTGTAAATGTTCAGTGTATATTTAAGTAACATTCGACTGAATGGTCATTAAATGCCACTGAACTTGAAGTTGAGTGTAACTTAGATGGGTCACTATAGATGCTTTGTAAATGCTCAGTCTGTCTTTCAATAACATTTCAACTAAATACCCATGAAATTCAACTGAACTTGAAGTTCAGTGTGAAAGAGTTTATTAAATCTGACCCTAACCCTAACCCTGACCCTAACCTTAACCTCAAAGCAAAACCTACATCTACTCCTAACCCCAACCCTAACCATAATGTTGTTGATAATCAACTGAGGATCACCAGAACATTTGTTAATGATTTAAGTAGCTGTAGAGCATCAATAGAGGACCATCCAAATAAAGTGTGACCCTAATGTTTATGGCTAAAGAATGGCCTGCATTATTTTGACCAAGAACATGAATACAATGATTCATCAAAACACCAACAGCAGCACTCACCTGCTATGATTCTCACTATGAATGGTCAAAATTCTCACAACCCTCATTATAATTGCTTAGAGCTTCATTTGCATATCACAGCCTTTCTGATGCATCAGTATTGCTAAGGCCAGTGATTAACAACTAACATATTGTGCAGCCTTTGCTCTAATCTTTAAATTTACTTTGACGCTGTTACTTTAGTCCATTGTCAGTAAAAAGGTAGTTCACGTTTGCTTCTCAGGAAACACTATTTACCTCCAAAGCTCATGCAAATCATGAACCTCGCATGCCAGCCTTTGGAAGTGACAGTGTTGTCGGCTGCTCGGAGCGGCCCTCTGAACTCTTTCTGACATGAACATGATTTAATTTGTCTCCTGTAAGCAAATGAGTGTCAGCTAATGTCATCTGAATAAGCCATCAGGGGATTCCGGGCCTGAATTACAACACGGATCCCATCTGGTGGGCCTGGAAGCCCATCCCAGCGCAGCCTCCACACAGCCAGTGGCCTTCATAGACTTGGCAGATATAGAATGACCTGAGGCTAGATTTGATGGCAGCCGTAATCTGTTCAGCTGAGGTTATTGGGTTGGGGACCAGGTCATGTGTTTGAAGGCTAAATTAAAGACCCTTGTGGTGGTGGTGGTAGTAGGCCCAAATCTCATGCCATCTCAAAGGCTCTAAAAATGGCATCCGTTTCCACAGGGCTGAGTTAAGACCAGCAATGTTTATATGTGTCCACTGTAAGTGTTCATCTCTCCATAGCCCAATCATTGAGATGTAAACAGTCGTTTGGAGTGGTTTGATGTGAAATGGTTTATTGCAGATAAACTTAGCAAGGCAGATTTCTTTACAGTGGTGCTGATAGGAACCAGCAGTCATAATGCAAATATAGTCATTTTAATTACTATCCAAAACCACCAGTGAACCTATAAGTGTCTTTGAGTTTTTGTATGTAATGTTGATGATGGTTAATAGTGTTAAATCTGAAAATACAAGACTTGTTTTGGGACTATTTTGTCTTACAATGCCATGAATGTACCCATCCACCAAGAATGTATTTCAAAAATACATTTCAGGCCAAAATTTCACATAGGAAAGCAACATCTCGGGCAACAAGCAACAAAGTTGTACCCTTTTTGTGTAACAACTGACCACTTGGAATGACTTAGTTTACATCTTGCTTTATTTATGTAGATATTTTGAAACCTTGGTGGAATTCTCCTTTATTTCAGCCATTTTGGTGATGATTCCGCACTGTAGGTGTAAATTTATCATTGTAGGTGTTAATTTATTCATTCAAACTTTAAGGTTAATGCAATATTTTTGTTCTTACTTCAACACTGTAAGTGTTGCTTCAACACAATTGATGTTAGTTCTATACTGTACTCGTTAGTACTATAGTTGTTGATTCAACACATTTGGGCTTGACGTGACACTTTCATTGTAACTTCACTTTTGTCATTCAAATCAGCATGAAATAATTTGGTTGGTTCTTGTGCCTGATTATTAGATGCATAATTCATCATGCTGTATCACTGAAAATACCATTCATTATGAATGACTTCATTCATTCATTAAGGTTCACTTTAATTCAACATTGTAGGTGTTAACCTCTTTCTGCAGGTCCCCTAGTGGCCACTCCACCATTGACTCTGATATTTTTAACTAATTTAATCAAATGAAATCCTCATAAGTCTGTTATCAGACTAATAATTATACTGTTGGCTCTCTGGTGTGAAACCTTATGACCCTGTGTTGAGCTGCTAGTGAGCAATGAGGGAGGGGTGAAAGGGGAGGAGTGAGAACTGCAGCTTTCGTATCAAAAAATCATGTACAACTGTTACAAAGTAGCACGTAATAAACACAATAAACGCAGACACTTTTATCCCGATAATGCCCGCCTACGAAGAGGAAGATCCAGTTTCTGTTTTTTTCTGGGGGGGGGTTCCAATTTTCCAGTTTTCTCCTCAACTTTGTCAGATCCAATTCCACCCACTCCCCAAATCACACGATACCACCAGCGCTAGGAGGGCGAAGGCAAACACAAGCTTCCTCAGAGTCATGTGGAGCCAGCCATACGCATCTTTTCAAACTGCTGCTAATGCAACGTCATCGACAGCTGAACACGCTTGGAGGAGAAAACTAACCACCAGTTTATATTCCAAAAATATGAATATTCCATTCAACATTAATGAAGATGAAAAGTTCATAAACTGAGGAATGTTGTGTTGGCCCTGTCATCAGGAGATCACAAGTTTGATCCCTGGTAAAGCTACAGCCATCCAAAGTGAGGAGGCCATGAGAGCTCAATTGCCCTCTCTCTGTGGGATTTAGGATGGCCCCGCCTCTCCCCATCACTCAGTGCAATGCTAGTCAGCGCAGGCGTCTTTTAGTTGATGCAACAGATCTGGCGGTTGGCGCGTTCCTCTGAGTGCGTTCAGCTGTCCAGTGATGTTGCGTTTGCGTCGGTTCAAAAAGATGCGGTGGCGCTTCACAGGTCTTGGAGGAAGCCTGTGTCAGCCTTCACCCTCCTAGCACTGGTGGTATCGTGTGACTGGAGGAGTCCTGACTAGTGGGTGGAATTGGAGACGACTAAATTGGGGGAAAAACAACACAACAAGCCGAAACTGAATTCTATGGCTTCTCTGAAAAAGGGGCTCATTCGTTACAGCTGTTTATGTAAAACAGTGCTATCGATCAGTCTGATTGGTCTATATAAAATTTCAGTCAGCCTGTTAGTATGCTAGTATAAGTATAAGCTGGTAATTAGTATATTATTGGTGTTATTTATTATTGCCAGTATACCACCAATAATCCTCCCATGTCTCTATTCTCTCTCTCTCTCCGTCCCTCCCTCCCTCTCTCACTTTAAAAGAGCCCTATCTCAGCCATAATAGGCAAAACCCATTGAAGTTTGTAGCGAAGGCCATTTTATGATAAGCAGTCATTAGATCTGTTCGCTCTCATTGCCAAAGTGTTGGCTTGATCCCGCCAATCAGCTCTCTCAGCCTGTAGTAGCTTATGTAACCTTGGGCACCATCCAGCTCTCTCCAGCTGCCCGCATTAGCTAGCGCCTCTTCAGCGGCTTTGTCCTCACGCCGGCTCACTAAGATCTTTTCTTTTTTTCCTCTCCTCCCTCATCTGCCACTCCACTCGTCCCCCCCCTCCCTCGGGCTCGGACAGCTGTGTTTGGGGCCACTCGTTGCTCCTCAGCTGCTGGTAATTTTGGATCTGGTTGGAGGAGGTGGGGGTTTCGGGGAAGGGGGGCGGTGATTGAGGTTGCCAAGTGACGTTTATGACGTTTATGTAGAGGGAAAGAGAAAGAAAGAGAGCTCTTCTCTTCACAGTCTATCTCTCTGTCTCTCGCTCTCTCTCTCTTCGGCGAGGCACGGGGCTTGATTTAATTTGCGCCAGCGAACATCGCCGCACTTACACACAATATGGCAGTTTAACCAGCACTAGAATGCAAAAGTACTACTCAACTCGCAGTGACAGGTGCGATCAGTCAGAAACAGATATCAGTGTTTTCCACAGGAAACTGGCTATTATGGTTCGTGCACTACTCATTGAAAACCCAGCTCACAATGACTCAATGCCATTACTCCGGTAGGCTACTTTATTGTATTGTATAATCAAATAGCAGCCTGCTAATAAAGCCAGATTCCATCACGAGGCCTTTACACCTGGACCACTATCCATACGTCTTGAAGGCAATGTGAATCGGAACTCATAACACCCTGATGTATTTCCAAGTGGAGAGGGGAGAATCTTGTTCCTAGCTGAGCACTTTTTGGTGGGGGTGGAGAGGGGAGGTGAAACACAATATTGGTTATTAATATTGGTTAATATTACTTTTCCCTACCCACTGGCGCATGGTGATGTAATTGGTAGTAATGGAGGTTATTATGTAAAAAATAAAACGTATTCTGCTACAGTTACGGAAAAAAGACTTGAAGATTTGAGATACATTATTAAAATGTGACTACTAGTAGAATTCAAACCAGTTTTGCCACCAAACGATGTTCTGGATGGTGAAATTGAGGCATTATTTTTTCACCCATTTCGCTGGTGCACGATGACGCAATCCAAACTCAGAAGATGTTTCGAAAGCAAACAAGTCGCCACAACTTAAAGAAAGTTTACATGAAAGCAAAAATGTAGTTTTTTTTTTTATCTATCAGGCCCCCTAGTGGCTGTTAGCAGGCCCCCTAGTGGCTATCAACCAGTGGAATGGAAATTTCAATTTTTTTAATATGACCTAATAAAATATTTTCCTCCATAACTCAGATTATCAGATTAACTAGGACACCGTTGGCTCTCTGTGTGCGAAATGTTGAGCTGCTAGTGAGCAATGAGGGGTGAAATGGGAGGAGTGAGAACCCCTGCTGTGAAAGCAAAACACACCTTTCCACAAAGACAGCCGTGCTGGGATAAAATGTGCAGCACGGTATGCAGCTTTCTTCAAATCAATCATGTGCAACTGCCACAATAAACAAGCAGTTCAACACAATAAAAACACTTTTATTAACGTTAACTTCTTTATCTATGAAGAAAATCCAGTTTGTGAAATTACACGCATTTGGGGCCTCTAGAAAAGGTGTAAATTGTATTTTATGGCTGCTGTGAAAAGTGGTTAAATGAGATATGATGAATCGTGCTTAGTATGACCAGGGATATGAACCAGCAAGGCACAAAAAAAGCCCATTCTGATTTCAGGTTGGCTCTTTTCTATCACAAAAAACACAAGCACAGCTTTACTGCATATGAGCACACGCGTACACATCTAATAAACTGTCAAACTGCTCTAAAACACAAGCCCTATCGCATCTCCCTAACGCCGCTGCTGTAGGAAATAATGCATCGAGGGAGCAAAAGCGATGCAATTTTACCTCCTCTTAAGTCTTTTTGTACTGACTGAAAAACAGGAACGATTTCCAGCGCCTTCGAATTTCTCAGAGAGGCGAGAAAAGCGTATCAAATATGCATGAGGTGCTCAGCAAACAATGCCCAATAGTCTTATTCCTCTTAAATAAAACTACTTCCACGGTCTGGTTGAGAGCTTTAATATTGCCTTAAATATTAAAAGAGGGAGAGAGAAGGAGCGCGAGAGAGAGAGAGAGAGAGGGAGAGAGAGAAAGAGCGAGAGAACTGGGGCCTCATCTATTTTTCATTTATTGGGTACAAATGTAAGAAGTCATCAATCTTAAATAAATTACTGACATTTTCATCTCAAATAAAAAAGGGTACACTTTATTCAGAGGGGGAAAATGGATTGCCTATCGAATGCGGCAGTGCTGGCGAAAGCACACGGGGTGCTCGAGAGCACGGGAGAGTTCTATTTCAAAACAACGGCGTGATTTTTAGCATTTAAACGCGAGTGAAAATGTCGAAAGCAGGCAGTGTAATAACAGGCCGCTCAGTGATGATTTTACCGCACGAATGTGGGTTTCAGCAACAACGCCGAGGCCTTTTCTCGCCACCCGTCTTTACATGGATCGGGGACGTGTGAGGGAGTCGGAGTGATTGAATTTGTAAAGCCAAATCACTGTGCCGTGTCTTGCCCCCTCTCCCCATCAAAAAGTATAAATAATTAAGAGCTAAGCAATTAATTTAACTCAGTGCACCTTTATCGCGAGAGCTGTTGTTGGCTAAAACAGAAATCGATCCTTTCACTTTGTGTTGAGGAAGGAATAAACGTAGGAAGAATTACTGCAGAAATATTTACAAATGACAACGCAGAATGGAAATCGGCGCAGGGCGCCTTCATTACTCATTTAATACAGCCATAATTATATTGTGTTTGAATCGTATATTTCTGAAAGGTGAGATCGGTCACTGTATGCCTCGGGGCTCGGGGCTGTGTAATTACAGCGCGGTATACAAATGGGCTCTGTAATGGGGGCACAGTAGCAGCAGCAGCAGCGGCGGCGGCGGCGGCAGCGGTCGCCCCACGGCCCTGAATGACCCCACCAGAGGATTACTGTACAGTAGGGGGTACCCCGCTTTCAAAAAGAACAAAAAATATCTTGGAAAAATTGTAACCCTTCACTACTGGGGCCTGCTGTCAAGCAGCTGGACTTGCTAGCATCAGACAGACCACTCTCCTCCTACAATAACACTGACGACTGGACCGTCTCTTAGCAAAACACTGACAACCCTGCCAGATAAACTAGCAGAGACCAGCACCTTTTGTTTTGGGTGCAGGTATGAACCAGCACTAGACCAGGACTAGACTAACATAAACCAGCATAAACCAACATGGAAAGCATGCTGGTCTGTGCTGGTTTTTCAGCAGGGAACTGGCCATCCTACTAGCATATCATAGACAATTAGCTAGTCGTCCTCCTCCTAGCAAAACACTGCAACTATTGCCCTTAGCATAGCACAAACAACTAGCCAACTGTTAGCCCCAGCGATCCCCTCAGAGATAGATTGCTCCTTTAGCATCAGGCAGCTAGTCCCCAATTGTGAAACCGTTTATATATATATATATATATATATATATATATATATATATATATATATATATATATATATATATATATATATAAACTTTTTTGTGATAAAAACATTTTGTTTTTTCCTCCCCACCCTGATAGTAAGAGAACTGTGGACTGTGGCCCACTGATGGCAAAGCTGGCCGTCCGCTTAAGCAGCAATTAAGAGTAATAGACAGAATTCCGCTTATCATCGCTCATTTTCCCTCACAATCCAATTTACCTTTTTTCCTTCCTTCTTTTCTTTAGTTATACTTTGTAAATGAGTAGTTTAGTAAGTAATTTCAATCCAGCTCAGTGTCAACAACAACAATTACTATAAAATCATTTTATATCAGACCTAGTCATTATTTCTTTCTCTCAGTTGTTTGTAATATTTGTCTAAGTTTATTCTCTAAAATAAAAGTCTCTGTGCATTTAAAATCTGTTTGGGGAGATTGAAGACTAGTTAGAGCTTGTATGCAGGGCAGTAATCTGGGTGGTCCGAGGCTGGACCAGCAGTGGCGTACAGTTAGCGGGGTGCCGACCTTATCAAGCCTGCTCGCTATCTGGGCAGTATGTTCTATTCATGTTGGACATAATAATAACATTTATTTATTTTTTAGGGTTTTCAAGGTTTTGTTCTGACAGCTATGATAGACAGGAAACTTGCACAACTGGGAAAACAGCTATCCTTTTTAACATCAACAGCTAGACTTATAGTGTTCCCAGCGTAAGACAGGTAGCCCCCTCTGTGTTTTCCGCTGTTGATCCATCATCTACCAGGTATACACACTGTGTAAATGAGTGTAGCACTTGGCATGGGGATTTATAACAAAGGCCATGCCACGCGAGGCTAATTCAGCCTGACGATGCTGACAGCACACTGCCATACACATTACTCACATACTGCAGACAGACACACAAACACGCATAAACATTCACAACACATTTGGCCATGTCCTGTTCCTCCAGTCAGCCAGCAGGATAAATGCATATTTGTTTATCATTCTCTGCCCCGGCCAACTCACATGTGTCTCATTTGCCTAGGTAGATTAAGAAGCAGTGTGGTAATGAGTAGTGGGGTGGAAGGGGAACATGGGAGTCGTAGTTGATGGATAGCCCCTCTCTGGCAGGGTCTGGCCTTCTGTAAATGTTTGATTAGTTGGCCATGGATTACTGTTAGATTATGGGGTTAAGAGGGTTTCTTGTGGGCAACGCTTTGGCCTGGCGCTGGGCAGGGTATTTCCCCAATGGCCACTGAGTGAGTGTATGCGTGTGCCCCACTGAATCACATGGCAGATGTTGTTGTAAAAAGAGCCAATTAACCAAAGTTCCCTGCTATAGTTTGGTCAGCAGGGTCAGTAATGTGCTTCTTTGCTTGTGCACACTAAGGTTCCCTGGTGGGGTTTGGAATCTGAAGAGTGTGGGTTTTTGCCCAAGTACGGTCTTCAGACTCTCAAGTATCTCCATTAATCTCTTAGCCGCTCCAATCTGGGTTGGAATAAGACAGGTAATTATACGGGTTAAGGGACTCTTTTCCAATTGAAGTGCCACTAGCTTCTAATCTCATTCCAACTCTGTCTCTTCCTCTTCTACTATTCCATCTACGCTATGTCTTCTTCGTGCCATTTCTCTTTCTCTTCCCGCACCTCTTTTTTCCTCGGCGTCTGTGAGTGTGATAGATAAAGACAGATAAAAAAAGGATTCGCTACAGTGTGTTCAGGTTGGTTCTACTTCACCAGAAAGAATAAAAAAGATGTTTGTTTGCGTTTTGCTGAATTTCTGTGAGCTTCCAAATAGGACTTCAGAGATGGGGACAGAGAATAACCCACGCTTGGATCACCCAGATTAACAGATTTTAACCTCTTATTCTCCAGGGTATATTTTGGTTTTTCCATCTGAATTTACGTGACCAAATCGTAAGGCAAATTATTCAGTAACTGCATGAAATAAATGTAAATTTTTATTTTTTGTGAAAAAAATCCCCTCAAATTAACAGAACATGTGTTTTATGATCTACACATATTACTATATGCTTACAATTTACTACTGAAAGCCAAAAATCTTAGACACTCTTTGTATTATTTTATAAAAATAATGTTTACAGAGCAGATCACTGAAGAGACGCCATCTGTTTATAGTTTATAGCTATTTGTTGAAAAATGGGTCGACTTTCAGTAGAAAAAAAACCTGTGAGTTCAGCTTCTTTTATTATAAGGGTTTAAAATTACATCACCCATCTATTTGACTGGGAAGAAGACAGTTACAGCCTCATATGACCCCCACCTTTTGATTGTAGCTTATGAAATATGAAAGTTATGAAGAATATGACGAAGTGCGTTTTGGAACCACCGGTGGTTCCAAGGAGCTTAAGAGGCTACATGCACGTAGCCTATATTACAAACAACTGAGAGAAAAAAATAATGACTGGGCCGATGATGATGAGCGATGATAAGTGGAATTCCATCTATTACTCGACTTAAACACCGGTGGACCGCCTGGAAAACACTGAGCAAAATGCCAGTGGACCGCCAGCTTTGCCGTCAGCGGGCCAACAGTGGCCCACTGTCCTCTTGCTTTCAGGGTTGAAATGTTTGTTTATCATGTAGTTTGGTTTGCAAGTATGTTAGCTAGCGCAGTTCCTATTAAGTTCCCAGCTAGTCTAGCTGAAGTTTTAGTAAGTTAAAGATCACATTAAAAACGTCCTAAAACTTCAGCTGGATTAGCTCTAATGCTATTTCTGCTATACAAACTACAGACTAGCCAACCATTTCAAGTTGTTTTGCCTTTTTCCTTTTAACACCACATTTACTGCATGTAGTGCGTCAGTAAAGTCCTTCAGATTGAAGGTTTTTGTCTATAAAGAAAGGCTTTTATTTGAAGCCTGACAGGTTTCTAGTTGGAGGTTTCTTCTATACAGTGCTGTGCCTGCAGCTAACAACGAGACTAAGCTAAAATTCCTTGAGATTCGAGTCAGACTCACACGAATTGACTTGAGAACATGTCTAAACATATATGAACATAAATACAGCTCTATAAGTGACTTTGAGTGTTTTAAAGAAGAATTTATACCCAAACAGTCCCCTTAGGTCCTGTTGGTCTGTATCTGTTTGGCATCGAGTCGTGACCTTTCCCACAGTGAGATGTATTAGTGAGGCAGGGAATGTAGCTGTCAACTATAGGAACACTTGCTAATGGCTACAAGCATGCTGGATCCCATGAATCAGGAATCTGATATATTGAATGGCCGATCCTGAGGTCCCACATATTTATCAGTATCGACAAAAATTCCATCCATAAAGTACCCAAAGTACCTTATAAAGTATAATTTAATGAACAATGTAATCCCGCATTTGTTTTAACTCAAATAAATTAAGCCTGTTTTACATAAAACGCAGTATATCCCACATATTACTCAACAATTTTAAGCTGAGGGAACGTTTTTGATTATTTTGTACACTCAAATGGCATTTTTGAGTTGAATTAACTTACTGCCATTTAATCTGTTGCCATAGCAACTTTGAAACTTCACATTCAAAAAACGATGACAATTCTATCGGTTTTAATTGTTTCTTTCTCATTAAAGTTGCTGAACAAATGTGTGAAACTGAGTGAAGCTAAGTAAGCTGTGAAATACAGCTACATGTTTGTTTTGTTAACACGATTTTATTAGATAAAATGTATATTTCTTCCTCATTGGCTCCTGGCTCCATCTATTTGCATATTGAGGGTTTCTTTCTCTTCATTTTACTCACCGCCTGCCTTTCCTCAGGCGTATGTGTTTTATATATGCTTTACTCAGCTGCCTGACATTGTGTTGTTGGCTAAAAGTGAAGGTTATCTTTCTCTTTGCTGATGACTGGGCATTTGTGTTGGACAGTGACCGTGTTCACAGTAAAGGTTAACCCTTCGGTGTTTGGCAAAGTGGTCAATATCACTTAACTAGAAAAAATTCTCAATTGCCTAATAAAATGTAGTTAAATTGCAATTGCAGGATGTTAAATTAAAATAATTAGAATTTACGAGTTGCACAAACATGTGTTTTTTATTAGCCTAACACAAACATTATCGTTATTCTAACTCGTTTTCGTTACACATCACTTAATTTTTTTAAGGCAACCGGTTTCCTCAAACTTTTAAAGTAAATTCAACTTCTCCAGGCTTACAGTGAACTTGCACCTTCAACATAACGAAAACCACTCATGTCTGAGCATCCTAGTGCTTCTGTGTTCATATACCATTCATTGCAGTTACTTCCAAAGTGACAATCATCTGCTAACTGCAGTTTTACCACAGCGATACGTTGTGAAGTGCTAAGGTTAACTTAAAGGGGCACTCCGGACCCCCTGCTTCTGATGATGTATTCTGAAGGTGGGTGGAACTACAAACTACAACTGCTTTGGAGCAAATACATGTGTAAAATGTTTTGTTTTGTTTTTCCCTTCTACCTTGAAGGAAAGAACCTTCCTTTATCGCCAAGGGTTGTATGATATATGTTTGAACTGCATGCTGGGTGTTGTAGTGTGAGAACAATGATGGACGACAACACAAAAAGAATGCAAAAGAGTCATTCTATGAAAATGCCCATTTTTGTGTCTCTAGTTTTTACAGATATATTACACTTGAAAAAACATGTCAGGGTTACAATTTATTTATATTTCTTAAATAAAGCAATGTTGTTTTAACAGTTACACCTTCTTGAGCCGTCAATTCAGCAATATTGGTTTTTAAATCAATTATCTAGAATTCCAAGCACCACAGAAGAGCTCGTCCTCACAGTCATGTGTAAAAGCTGAGGCCATATTTTGAGGTAAAAAAACACATTTTTCTGCAATTTAACTGCAATAATCTATACATGACTATGGAATATATAAATTAAATGACAAAGAAAACAAATGACAAATAAATATTATAAAATATATAATGAAAGTTGTTGTCCCCAGGAGTCGTGTCACTGGTGTTACTGCATAACAAAAAATCTCTTATTTTGAAATAAAAGTCACACTGATGACATCACTCGACTTTGTTTTACCTGTTTTCTGAGGATCTATGAAGAAAAGCTCATGGTGAGTCCACTGTGTCTTTCAGTTATCAGAGATTTTCTCATTTAGCTCATGATTTCATATGAAGCTTTTAGCTGAAGTCACTGGTGTGACCGACTTTATTCTGAGGTAATTGTGAAAAAACAGAAAACAAATGGATTAAATTCCATATTTTAGTGGATATTCCATGATTAACAACATGTGGTTTGATGCTCTGTAGCAGCCGTTTAGTAAAATGCATTTTTCATTAAAAATGTCTCTGGTGTTCCTTTATTATGTGTAACACCAATGAGGACCAGTAACACCAGTGACTCCAATGGAGAGATACAAAAGTAGAATGACCCAAAATCATGAATGCTGTCAAAGGGATGAAAATAAAGGATGTGATACTGCACTACAGAATATTATGCAGTATGAAAAATAACATATTAAATGCTAATTTTAGACAGGAATGACTCGTTAATGCCAGCAAACCTACCCTTTATTGTTAGAATAGCATATTATAACATATTAAAGAAGAAATAATAAGAGCTAGTTAACAGAAACCAGCAAAACTGCTAAGAATTCTGGAAAGCTCTGGTCCTGGTCCTACAATTCTAATATTATTTAATAGTTTCTTCGGTTTATTTGCATTTTATTAGTCTTGTAATTGAGAAATGTCATATTTGGAAGTCTACATCTGTCAGTAAGGCACTGTTCAACTAGAACCTCTGTCTGTTGAATATCATGGCAATATAAAATTGTATCGGCCGATATTATCTGCTGTTGGAATTTGTAGTGCTTAAAATCGGTACTGGTGAATTTTCAGATCATTCAGGCCCTCATTTCCAGCACACAGTCACATTTTTACAGCCTTGCCTTCCGTCTTCTGTCTCCATTTAGTCTCATTCTCTTCACTCTGCTTGGCCTCCTCTGCTCTTTTCCCACCGGGCTTGTACCTTCCGCCTATTCGCTCACCTCTTTAGCTCAGTCGCCAGATCGTTCCCTTCTTAATTTCTTTGTCGTCCTTCTCCCTCCCTTCAGTGGCGTTCTTTTTGAGAATAAGAGAGAGAGAGAGAGAGAAAGAGAGAAAGAGGTTAGCAGCTCATTACGCAGCTCTCTGATTGGGGAGAATGAGTGAGCTGGGCGATAATAAAGCTTGAATTTTTCAATATGGTTAAAAATGGGGGCCGTGACAGCTCGGCTCCAGAGCATGGGCCGACACAGACAGCCGTGCGGAGGGGCCACCGAATTAGCAATACCATACATCATAAAATCTAATTAAACCGGTCTCCACGGCCAAATGAGCTCTCTCTCTCTCTCGGCCTCTCTTTCTCTCTCTCTCTCTCTTTCTCTTTCACCGCCGCAGCTCTATTAAACGAGCCGGCGAGAGGCCGACTAAATTATTCACAGTGAAGGATTTTGCATTTATACAAAAATTGTGCACTTAATTGTCCATGCTATATTACAGATTTGGCCTTATGTTAACAATGAGCCTTAAGCACAGTTAGCAGGGCGTAGCGAGCGCCGCCACCATTTGAGGAAGAACAAGGAAAGCGGGCACGGTCATTATAGACAGGGTAGGGTGGACAGGGTACAAAGGAGCTGCAGAACCTTTACTGCGCATGCTCACTTAGGACTGATGTAGGTAGGAGGCGACTTTTGACCTCACAAGTACAAATTCTAGAACTGTACAATCATTTTGGAACCTTTCTAGACCGTTACAGGCCTTGTGAGGCCTTAGGTGATCTAAAAATATTCTAAAATAATTGTAATAATTCTCTTTTTAAGCTTTGTTTGGAAAGAAAAGGGTAAAAGGAAGATTAGGGTTTTTTATGCCATTGTATCTAGATAGTTACAGCCAAGCGAGCTCTCCCATTGGTTAGGACTTCAGGAGCTGGACAGAAGGCCTCACGTGTCAGGTAAGTCACTAATATAACTAGAAACTGATGGTAGAATAAATTTAGCTTTAGAGTAGGGGGAACCAGCCTCACTCTAGCCTCACTTTAGTCCTTCTGGAAGTTCTAGATACGTCACTGACTGCAACTGCGAGTGGTGGCCTGACTGATGTTTCAGTCGGTGGGAAAACAGAGGGTTGAAAACACGTTTTGGGCTTTTAACTGACTGGCCTATAGACCAAAATCCTTTTGCTTTGAGTGACCCTACACCTTAATTATGTTTATTTTATTAAAATAAATGATGTAAATAAATTTTCAGTCCTAACAAAATAAGATTTTATATACAGTCTATGGTAGTGACTGTTTCGGTAGTGACAATTTAGCTAATTTTGAGAGCAACTCAAAAACGCTAGCCAGTACATGACGACAAACACAGCTTTGAACACAAAAACATAATATTTTTCATTAAAACACAAAACATGCATGTTAGACAAGTGACAGTTCTTAACATTCCACATTGATTTTCAGACTTTGGGACACATTTACCTCAAATGAGCTCTTCAAAATAATAAAATGTAACTGCTCACCATGTGGCCATGTGGGAGGAAATGCAGTCTCACTTCCTGTTCTAAAATGCAGGGGTGTGGCTAAAATAAGGCTCCGCCTTCTGAGTAAAGCTCAGTGTTTTGTAGTGACACGAAAATGTGGGACAGCCTTTTTTTGAGTTTTTTAATTTAAGGATTAAACACGAAAATCTAAATCTATCAACTTTCAAACAGATCTTTAAAAAAGACAAGATTGAAAAAAACAAGAAAAAAAAAAAATTAATGTATAATTTTCACAAGTTGAAATTTAAGGTTTAGGGTTTGACACAGACACCTACCAATTGGAAGTAGCCTATAAATTATAGTTTTGTATATCGAAGAAAACCTTGTATCTCCAAAATGGTAACTTTACAGGAGAAGGAAAAAACATACTTTACTTTTAATGTAAGTCAATGGAACCAGACGTCTTTCCAAGTCATTTTCGGTCATTTCTTTTGGTCCATTCATCATGAAATGTACACACAATGTAAAGAGCAACAGGCATTTTCAAAATATGTCAAAAAGTAAAAAAACAAAACATGGACAAAAATGGAGATATGAGGTTTTTTTTCCAACAACAGCGATATATTTAGCTTATTGCTATGTCAACTAATGCTTTGGGTTTAAATACATCACGATATAATAGTAAATACTGAAGATCTTAATACATCTTTTTTAAGTTGGACTGTGGTTGGAACTAATTCCGTGCAATGACCCATATACGTTTTTATCGGAAACAAGGGATCTAGCTATTCAAGAACCTGAATCAAGAATGAGCATCACGACCAGCGATACGGCTGTTTTTAAGTCTAACTCTTTCTGGACGATTGTGGACGTCCGAATTCTGAACACATTTGCGCCTCATGGAGAAAACATCTAGGACAATAATGACTCTGACGTGCTAGAATCACGGCTAATTGGAGGTTGAGGACACAACACGTCTGAGCCTCCATGGGCTTCTGTACATTATCGCTTGTGTTTCTGGGGGCTTTGCCATCAAGAAAATGAAAAAAAGGAAGGAAAGAAAACCAAATCATCAATCACAACAGTCTCTCATGTTTCTTCGCGCTAACATTTTTCAATCAATGAGCTATTTCGCCATCATCCAGTGGGTGAACTTACGGCCGCTTCAGCTATTGCTTTCTTTCTCTCTCTCGCTCTTTCTCTCCTCCTTCCTTTCTCATCTCCCCGGCTTTCTAAAAGAACACAACTTTATTATAGTTGCTGTCAATACAGTAATAATAAAAGAACGCGCGCGGGGCCGAGGCTGCCATATTACACTTTTAACGAGAGCGCCGCGGATGCACGTCCAGTGAATATTGAGTTTTAAAACTCTTCGGCGGGGTGATTTGTGGCCCTGTCAGGGCGAGTATTTGTCAGTGTCGCGGCGGCGCGCGCGGCGTGTTGACACTCGGGCCGGTGAAGTTTGGAGTCTAGGAGGCTGAATTCGCTGATCAGCCATTACGCCGCTGACACGGCCATGATGGATCTGTGTTTATCATGGAGCGCGCTCCGCTGCGGGACATTATTATAAAACACGGGGTAATTCTGTCAGGCTTCAATCACGCCACCCGTCGTTTGTCATGCTCTCGCGTTGAAGGCCACGTCGCCGCAGTGATGGATGGTCACCCCGTCGGTGTTGCCGCCGTCTGGCGGCATTGGATCCTTCAGCTTGTTTGCGTTATCCGTCCCATCTCCCTGTAATCATCCCCTCACCCCTTTAATCTCTTTTTAACAGCGCGGCACGGTGTCCCCTAATGCCATAGATCATGATTAGAAGTGTGATACTTCACTCTGAGGCAAACAGTGGACTTCTGACAGGAGACTGTTCAGCTGTCTCAGGGTTACCTCTCTGTTTCTCTCTACAGTCTGTCTCACAGTCTTCACGCTCAGACGAGTGGAGATCGAATCAGGCTTTTGCATCTGCCTAGGAAGGTTGAAGCCTCTGGTTCTACTTTAAATTGAGTGTATCTAATAAGTGTGTAGTTAATTAAGCAATAGAACAAAGAGGGAGTGTGTTATCGTGAATAACATCAGGGCTGTGATTTGGTCGCCGTAGATCATCACAGCCGTGATGTTATTGGCGATAACACACTCCTCGAGTGGTCTATTGCTTTAATACAACAGTTAAATAAATAAAGTAAGAAATTAATAAACTGGGCGTTTTAATGTTCGCAGTTCCTTCACCAAATTATAGTTCCTTAACAAGCAGCTTGTTGCTACGTCAGAGTAACGAGCTCCGCCCACTCGCTGCACAGCCGGCGGTTCGTTCTCCAGCTCCTTACACTAAATTCCCAAACTGTCATCACCACTGAGCAGCTTTTCAGTCGGCAGCTGTGACAGAAGAACAGCTAAACAACCTGGAATCAGCCAGAAATGAACCCAATACCCTTCGCCAAACGTGTAGTCTGATCTTCAGAGTCTGACCAAATCGGACTGAGCTGCAATACTGCCACAATATCAAGTTTAGCTCAGTTTTGTCAATTATTGCTAGATCAATATTAATGTTGTTTTGTTTCAGCCAGTCTGTAAAGCATCTTACAGCCCATTTAGTTTGGTTAGGATTAGGGCCAGAGTGAGGATTAGGATTAGGTTTTGGGTTGAGGTTAAGGTTAGGGTTAGGATTAGGGCCAGGGTGAGGTTTAGGTTTTGGGTAAGGTTGGTGAGGTTAGGTGTTGCGTAATGGAAGTATATTATCAATACATCTGCTTAATGTAAGTAATGTATCAACAGAACATCTATAAGATCCCAGATAGCATGAATATATTGGTCCACTGGCTTGATAAGGTTGGCCCTCCGCTGACTGTTTGCCCCTGCTGGTCCAGCCTCGGACCACCCAGATTACTGTCCTGCACACAAGCTCTAACTAGTTTTTAATCTCCCCAAACAGATTTTAAATGCACAGAGCCTGCTATTTTAGAAAATAAACTTAGACAAATATTACAAACAACTGAGAACAAAAATGACTAGGCCTAATAAAAATGACTTTATTGAAAATGTCATTGATGCTGACACTGTGATAGATTAAAATTATTTACTGAACTAATTTACAAAGTATAACTAAATAAAGAAAAGAAGAAAAATCTGTAAATTGGACTGTGAGTGGAAAATGAGTGATGATAAGTGGAATTTTGTCTAATACCCTGTTTAACCACTAGTGGGCTGCCTGGAAAACACCAGTGGACCACCAGCTTTGCCATCAGTGGGCCAACAGTGGACCACTATCCTCTTGCTATCAGGGTTACTTACTGTATTTAGCCTTTGGAGTGAGACATTCTAGTTTAAAGAGGTAGGAAACCCCTTCTGTTGATGTGTCTTTAACATTGGAGAAGTGTGAACTGTTTTGACAACTGAGGTAGGAGTTACATTAACACTAGCTTGGTTGTATTTATTAGCCTGTAGATTAGTGGCTAGCAGTCATAATTGGGTGACACAACAGGGATTCCTAATGACCAAATTAGGATTTGCTAAATGCATCCTGGGTATTGTGGTTAGAGAACAATAATATTTTGTGAATCTTGATGAGGGATATAATGCTGAACTACCAAAACATACCACATAACAAGTGACAGGTGTTCTTACTTTTGTCCATTTTGTCCATGGCATGACTGCAGGACCTGTGTTTCTTTGCTGTTCCGTTTTTAGGGAACTTGACAAGTTTGCGTTCCCCTGGATATTGTCCCACTACAAGGCCTACATCAATGCTGAATAGTTCTGATAGAAAAAAAGGAGACAGGCTGTGATGAAGACTTTCTCCCACATGCTGTTCACACAGGTGTTGAATTCTTATCAAGGGATGCATCAGATAATGCGCTTGACCCTCTCACTCAGCCAGGATTTGAGCACCAGGTAATCAAATGGGTGTTAAATCCTTTCTCTATTACTTTCCTTCCAGATTTGTTCTCTTTTACTATAGATTAGGTTATAGATAGGTTACCTGAGCCAAGAAGCTTTGCAGCAACATGAGCGAAACATTGCTTGAACTGCAAAAGAAAACTCTCTGAAATATTTACCATTATTTATTAAGAACATTAAAAGGTGAATTCGGAGAAGCACAACAATTAACAATCTTCTGGGGCATGCAGAATGTAAAAAATAAGAAAATTAGCAAATAAAAAAGTCCAGGCCAAGTTGGTTTCTTAATATATGTTAATAGCTGATGTACACATTCAGAAATTTGGAAACACTGATAATTATTGTTAAAATAAAACTATTATTTTTGTAGATATATGAATAAAATTACTTTATTGAGAACTTAAAATGTCATAGGTTTAGATTAACTAGTAGAAAGCCATAAAAAAACAAAGAAATCTAAATAATAGAGCTGCAGATAATGTTTGAGAAAGCTATAATTTACATCCAGAATGCAGTGTATTTGAAAGAGATGATCATATCTTGAGGCAGATATCTTTTCAATCACAATGTATTATTTGCTCTTTAATAACTCCTTGTTGTTCCCATATAAAAATGTAAAAATTTGAATGAAGCATCTACAAATACATTCTTGTGCCTTCACATCTGGTTTATAATATTTTAATCTACATTGTAGAAGTTATAACTGAATAAAATAACAATTATTAACTTCTCAATGAATTACCGTGAATAGATGATTATAGTCTTTTTACAACTTAATAAATTCTTGTTTTTCCCAAGCACAAATCTGAAATATTGTATAAAACATCTACAGATACCTCTGCATTTAGTTTAGAATATTTTACTGTACACTGTAGAAGTTATGATTGAAAGACTTAACGGTTATTAATTTGACAAATTATTCCAACCATTTGAATGATAGGGTGTGGGTGGGTGCTTGATGCTATGAAGAGCTAATTAAGCTGCTAAAGTTAATTGTTATTTAATTGTTACATTGGTATCATGTAGGAGTGATTCATAGACCTTACAAGACAAGAAAAGTCATGATCAAATTTTGAGGCTAATAACTTATCGAGGAATTACTGTAAACAGATATTTATAGTATATTATTTACCATTTAATGACGTCTTGTTTTTTCAATGCAAAATTCTGAAATATTGCATAAAACATCGACAGATACCCTCTGATGTCTTTATGTCTAGTTTGTATTATTTTAGTCTATATAATAGAAGTTATGCTTAAAAAATAGTTATTAATATGACAAGTGATTCTAAACTTTTAAACATTGATTCTGGTTGCTATGGAGAGCTACATAGTTTGCTTAAAATTAATGGTTAAATTACTAGCATGATTTGATTTGGCTTACTACAAAATTGATGGTCAAATATATCGCTGCTGACGATAAAAACCCTTGTATCTCCATTTTTGTCATTTTTCAGTTTATGTAATTTGAAACTGCCTGTTGCCCTTTACATTGTATGCAAATTTATTGGTGAAAGCACCAAAAGAAATGACACAAAATGACTTGGAAAAAAGTCTGATTCCATTGACTTACATTAACAGTAAAGTATGTTTTTTCCTTCTCCTCTAAAGTTACCATTTTGGAGATATGAGGTTTTATTCCAACAGCAGTTGAGCAGTATTATGAAGTTACCATAGCTAACCAGGAGTTATGGGTGTAAAATTCCATAAGTAACTAAGACAGAAGCTCCCCCACCCTTGTCCTGCTGGGCTACTGCCCCAGAGAGTTTAGTTTGGGCCTGGCATCAAGGGGTCATTTAGTGAGACATTGCCCCACCAACCAATCATCATGCCCCAATAAACCCAGTAGATCACCAGGCCCTGGTTTGGGCAGCCCTGAACTACAGGCCCCGCTGTAGTCGCCCCACCTTCAGTGCTGGCAGTTCCACCAGCGACAGGATCACTGTTGTCTTCTGTATTGTCCTTGTCTTTTGAACTTCATTCATGGTATACAAACACAAGGAGAGACGCATGAACCAGCAAATCTTTCATTACAAACCATATTCTTTTCATTGCCCCATAAGTTCTTTTTGCTCCATTGGTCTTCTATCTTCCCGCATAGCAGCACAGCTCTAGAAGATTAAAAAGGCTAGCGATGGGTGCAGCAATGCAGATATGCTGATGATATAAAAAAGGCACTGATTTAATACCCCCCTGTGCACAGCAACTGCCTTGAATTAAAGCGTCTACATAAAAAGAGCATGTTCTCTTTCAACAGTGAATGCTTAGTCTGTCAAAATATAGCAAAATGCCGACTAAATCCACACGACATTCCGCTCCCTCTCCCTCTTTCTCACCTATTAGCATTAGCATACATTATAGCTTGCCCGCTTCATTTTATGTACTGTTTTAAGTGCTACCATTTCCATAATGCACGCTGCCAGTGTTAAAGTCTGTACCATGTCCACGTCTCCAGGCTTGAAATCATCTCAAACTGACCTTCATGATGGCTCAGTCCACAGGCACCATAGTGGTTAGCGCTATAATGGGCTTTTACCTACGATTAGCCGCTAGCCACAGTTCTGCATTTAGGTCTGTAGCGTTTTAAAAGTGCAGTTATTAATATTCATACACAACTTGTATGACTCCTGGTTGGACTAAAAGTCACCATTACATCCTAGATAGTTCTGTATCGGTCTGTCGGACTGACCCACTCCATGGCACGGTTTAAGCTTGGACTATGCTCATTATGCCAGACATGGAAAAGGTTTGGAGTGGGTCAGATATGGACAGCAATTAGCTGCTGTTTCTCTGATGTCCAAACAGCAATCTATATGTTATGCTTCTTATATGAGTAGGGTGGTTAATGCGGAAACTGAAAAATTTTATTGTTTTTTGAAAAATATATGGCCATTTTGAATTTGATGCCAACAACATGTTACAAAAAAGGTTGGTAAACTTGTGTAATGCTAAAAAAAACACCTGGTGGTTAATTGGCAAGAGGTCAATAACATGACTGTGTATAAAAGATCATCTCAGAGAAGGCGGAGTCTTTCAGAAGTAAAGATGAGGAGGGGTTCACCACTCTGTGAAAGACTGCACGATCAAATAGCGCAACAATTCCAGAACAACGTTTCTCAACATAAAATAGCAAAGAACTTGCTTTTCATCATCTACAGTACAAAATATCATTAAAAGATTCAGATAATCTGGAGAAATCTCTGTATGTAACGGACAAGGCCAAAAACCAGTATTTGCTGGCCGTGATCTTTGGGCCCTCAGACAGCACTGAATTAAAAACAGACATGATTCTGTAGTGGAAATCACTGCATGGGCTCAGAAACACTTCTGAAAACCACTGTCTATGAAAACAGTTCATCACTGCATCCACAAATGCAAGTTAAAACTCTAAAACGCAAAGAAGAAACTTTACATAAACAGGATCCAGACATGCTGCCACCTTCTCTGGGCCTGAGCTCATTTAAAATGGACTGAGATGAAGTGAAAAGGGGCCTGTGGTCCAACAAATCAACATTTGAATTTTTTTTTGGAAATCATGGACACTGTGTCAGCTTGTTATCAGTGCACAGTTCAAAAGCCAGTATTCATGATGGTATAGGGGGGCATTAGTGCACATGGTATGATTGAAGGCACCATTAAAGCTGAATGATATATATATGTTTTGGCAACATATGCTGCCATCCAGATGACGTCTTTTTCAGGGAAGACCTTGATTATTTCAGCAAGACAATGTAAAACCACATTACAACAGCATTGCTCCATATTAAAAGAGTGTCTATTTTTATTGACATTCTGCTCCCTCACAGCCTCCCAACTTTTTTGGAAATGAGGTTGTATATATATATATATATATATGAAGAAAGAAATATATATGAAAAAATATATGAAGACCCAGAATTACTTGAAAAGATGTCTGGATCCATTGACTTACATTAAAATTAAAGTATGTTTTTTTTTTCTCTGGTAAAGTTATCATTTTGGAGATACAAGTTTTTGTTCCGACAGCAGCAATATAATGTATAATAATATATGTTTTCCTGATGTTGGAAGATGACAAATGAATTATAGGGTGCACATTACTGTATATGTACTGTATATTTTATTAATGTAATATCTTGTCTTGTGGAAATTATGTATATATTTGAATACTGTAATATAACGCATCACTTGTTTTCATTGTAATCTGCCACAGAATATCAAAATGTTCCCCTGATCTTCTACATTTCACTACAATTCCCACCCAATTATCACCACTCACAAATATTTATCACTCGGTGGTCTTACTCTGTGGTGGACAGGCAGCATTATTTGGGTTTAAAGGGGTTTATTCATATTTAATAAGGTCTAAGCACATGAAACCCAGCTGAACTGCCTGTCAGAAGGATCATAAAGTCTGTGAGACACTTGTAATTTACAACATGAGCGATTCCAATGAAAACACAAAGTAGCCTATATCACAGTCATTATGCATTGCTTTTCATTGAGGCACATTGTTTTGCAAGCCGATTAGGCCTTCATTGATTATGGCAGCTAATGATATGGTTTTATGTTTACTAGTTAGAGATAACATATCAGAATTGGTGGGAATGCTGTATGGGATATCGGAGGGAAAATAAAGGGCCGATCCAGTCCTGCCACAAATCTATCCTGAAACAGCTCTCATTCACATTGTGTGATGAGATGATGTCAGCAGTATATTTCTTTCTGTGGGGTTAATAGAGTGATTCAGTAGTTTGAGCATGATTACTTTTAGATGTTTCTTATTAACAGGGAATTTCACTGACTTTTTAAAATGTGTGCATCGTTCAGTCATCAGGATTGAAGTCATTCAGAGTGGTTTGATGTGAAATGATACATTGTAGAGAACCTTACTGACTGATTTCTTTACAGTGGTGGTGATAGGAACCAGGAGTCAAAATGTCTGCTACACAAATGTAGCCTTTTTATTTACGATCCGAAACCACCAGTGAACCTACACACATCATCTAAGTGTTTATATGTAATGTTGAAAATGGTAAAATAGTGGTGAATCTTAAGAAAATAATTGGCCTCGTTCACCAATCTTTCTGTTTTTTTCGTAAATTTATTCTTGGGCCACAGAATCGTTTGCGCCTTTGTGCTTTTGAGTGTGTGTCGATTCTGTTCTTACCTAAGAACAAATCCCAAATAAGAAAACACTGGTGAATGTCAGAATTGTCCTAAAAACAGCGTAAGTGGGTTTTAATGAGAAATTTCTTGTAAGGAATGGTTGATGAATGAAGTCTGAAGTTTTCTTTGGGGACTATTTTGCCTTCAAACACCCTCCATTTCACAATAAATTAATTTTTAAAAAGTACATCGTAGCCTAAAAGTTCATCTCAAAACTGTCATAGAACAATGTCTCGGGCATCAGGCAGCGTATTGAAAATCATTTTATGACATAACTTTCTGTGAGGGAGCTTTTAGCAGCATTAAACTCTTCAGACGTCTGGTTCCTATCAAAACTACTGGGGACAATTCTGACTTGATAAGTTATGTGAAGTACTTATTTAACTAAAGAGCTTCAAATTAAAATAGCTCATTTTAAAGCTTGACAGCTTTTAAAGAAAAAGTACTGTCTCTGAATCAGTATTGGCTGATACTTAAGATTTGAATATTGGTATCAGTATCATAAAAAGTGGTACAATGACATCTCAGTTACAGTAAAATCATTCAATGGTATTTTCAAACAGTATCTAGGACCCAAAGGGGCCACCTGTCATTTAGTTTAGTTCATGTAATTTCCAGTCCAATTTCCAAAATGGGCCATTAACTTCAATTTATTTATTTTCCAGCATCAGGAATATATATTATCATTAGTAGCAACTAAATATCAATTTCTTCAGTACTTAGTGTGTCTTGCTTTCAAATTGTCACAGAAATCTGCCGGGATATTTTTCCAAACCTCCAAAGTTCAGTCTTAGAAGTTGGTTGCATTTTCTGTTTCTACAATACAAACAATCCCATTCAGTGATGTTTAGGTCTGGACTCTGGGGTGGTCAGTCCATTGTTCTGAGAGCATCAGCAGCTTCTTTGTTTAGATTTTCTTCTTTTCTCAGTGAGGCTTCTTGACAGCTACACATCCTTTCAGACCCATAGTGTTGAGTTGTCTTCTCAATGTGGAAGGTTGACATAAAACTCACTGGATTTTTTCAGACTTGAAGCAAAAGTGGAGCTTGATTTTCTGCTAACTTTTAAAGACAAAAGCTCGTTTATCTGATAGTGACAGGTTTGGTGGTCTACCAGGTCTTCCAGGTGGTTGTTAGTAGTCCCATTTTTTGAACTCTAGTTTTGGAAACTCCCATTTTATCACATATTTCCCTTTCCAGTCTATGAATAAGACCAAGACTAAAGTCAACTCAGGTTGCCACTGACCTTTTAGCCTTCACCCACTCTAAATACTTACTTTAGTATTATTATTAGTAGGTATATATAGATATAGATATATAGAACACTTTGTAACATCGCTAATGTTCATTGCTAACAGAACACATGGCACTAGCACCATACTTTAACCAAACTACACTCAGTTCACCCAGACAGAAAAGACATGCAGGACATTGAAGTGCCGGTCAGGTACGGAGCTCATTTTGAACTGTACCTTCAGCAATAGACAGTCCTATTGACAGAGTCTTTGGAGAAATTTCCAGATTTAAATAATCGTCTCACTGGAGATTTCTCCACTTTTGAGAAGTCCTTTTACGGCGGCGTTTATGGGCTCGGCAGAACTACCCAATTTCATGTCAAATAAGCTCTCGAGCAGGAAGTGGCGCTAATGTTATGTCTTCCTCTGAGAGGGAAGATGTATTCCACCCGTCTCCCGCCTCGGCGAGACTAGATTTGTGTGACACTTCGCCATCAGGACATGCAGCTTCACGGTCAGGAGATAAAATGTCACTTAGGATAATGTGCTTGCCCTTAAGGTATGCGCTAGGTGAATTATATGCCCTGATTTATAATCTGGAAATTAAAGACTCACTCATTTTCTAATTTAATTCCATCTCCAATGGAAAAATGTTCACTCTGAGCTAAATTGGCGAATAATGTTGCTAATTCAAATGCAGATGAAATTTCAATTCGGCCTGGCGTTTGGGGAGGTTGATTGACGAGTCCCCGGTGGATCGTTCCCTGCCTGCGCCGATTCCCCACCAGTTGTCGTAATAACGGAGGGCGACGGAGGGAACGGGGCGAAAGAAAGGAACGGCAGACATTTCCCTCATTGCTGACTCTCCGATTCGAACCCATCAGGCGCTCGTTTAATAGCGTTTCTGCCCTTCGCTCCCAACGTACAGTAAGGACAGCTAGTGCTGTATTTACTGTGCACTGTTTTACATGACGGAGACTCACATTAGCATGCATAATTACTACAGCACCTGCAGTACGGCGGACTGAGAGAGATAAATCGGCGGGGAGGGGGAGTTGATTTAATGAAGGGTAAATGTCAAGGTAATTACGTGGCAGCACAGGTTAAAAGCAACGTTAAATTCTCCAGCAGTGAAGTGACATTCTCCTGACAGAGAGAGCCGGAGAGAGAGAGACTTAATATTGTGTGTAAATGTTTCAGGCGATACATTTCCACAAATCCCATTTGGAGTAATCTGCGTGTATTTACACTGATGAGCCGTTTAAAGGACATTAAGGCTGCCTTGTTCGTCTGATCTTCCGTCAGGGAAGATGAGTTCCGTCAGATCCCACAAAGCAAAAAGGTCCAATGTAATGAGTTGCAGAAAGTTTTGTTTTTGTGATTCTCCCAAAGTCACGGTAAAAATCAAGGTAGGCATTAAAATATAGCTTTACGAAGATCAGCAAAATGACTTTTATTTTCATCGAGCTTTTTACAATAGACAATTTGTCACATCATTAAAAAGAAAAAAAAGAAACAAACTTGCTTTGTGCAGTGTTTCCTGTGCCACTAGTAGCCACACAGACCCAAAGCATAATAGATCCATCCCTACACCTAACAGTTGGCAAGGTGTTCCATTCATCAAATGCTGTTTCTTCTTTTCCCCAAATATACACTTAAAAAGACGACTCTTTAAGGCTTCTGTAGTGAGAAAATGGTTCTCTGTGAACACTTAAAGAACGCTTTGCGTGATTAAAGGGTTCTTTGCATAGTGAAAGGGTTCTTCAGATTGTTAGAGAATGTGCTGTAAATGGTTCTATATAGAACCTTTTTGAAAATTTTCTGAGTGTTAGTAGTGTGAGGATAATAAATAAGAGGATTTATTATGTTCTGGAAATGTCATCACCTGATTCTTGATCTGCCTAACCAGTTTTACCTAGTTATTTAAGGCCTAACCAGTTAAATACATTCTAAGACTTTACAATTGGAAACGTGCCACAATTTTTTCAGTTAAGCGAATAAAAAGTACATGTGCATTAACAATGGCATTTTATAAAATAGTTTGTTGCAGAGGTTGTGTTTCCTTCTTTTTCAGATCCAAAATCAACAAAATATGTTTTTTATGTTTTGCTTACAACTGTATAATTACACTGTATTGCAACATAAAACAAACCACTGAATTAATTAGAGTTATTACTAAATTGTGCTATACAATTGAATGTAATTTTATGTCACATGTCAATTACGTATAATAAATTACATTAGTTCAATTTACATTTTGTATTGACAGGTTCAGCTCTCTTTTGTTTCAAACAATTACAAAATGTTTTTTTTTTTACTTATTTTAGACACTATAACATCTTTTGCAATGCATATTTGAATACTTCAAATATGATAATAAATGTGCTTTTGGATGTTGTATTCAATTTTCCAACATGTCCACTCAAGCAAAAATAATAATACTGTATACACACCTATGCAAGAGTCTTAGACACCTAAGCACACTGTTTAACACCTTAAATATCCAGACTCTACCATCGGCCCAAAGGTTTATTACACACCCCTATAACCTAAGAATGTCTTAGCCAAGTCCCTGTTGTTACTGAATAATATGGCTTAGTATGTAATAAGCCTGGGATTTTCAGGGGTTGAAACCATTTATCTTGGCTGTGAGTGTGTTTTTGCCTGTATAAACATCACACATGCAAAGCTTGGATCTACATTTCCTGCTGATGCCATACAGACATCACAAGGATACAGACATCACAAGGATTTGATAGATCCCATCTGCTACACGCATGATTTAACATAGTGAGGCATTAATTAGCCAGAACAGGTACTGAATGATAAATACAAATAGTACTGGGGTGGCATAATAAGAGGTTTGGAAATGTGTTTGTATTAATTTGTAGTTATTTGTATTTACATTCTACTATTATCAGTTGCATAAAACTTTTGCAGAAGTGTGTGTGTGTGTATATATATATACATATATATATATATATATATATGTATATCTATCTCTCTCTCTCTCTCTCTCTCTCTCTCTCTATATATATATATATATATATATATATATATATATATATATTATGACATTATGACATTATGACATTATAACATTGAAATATGGATTTTTTGTACTATGCTATAAATCACTGAATTACTACTATAAAAGCAATATGTAAGCTAAGGGTTTAAGGGTTAAGCAACGTTTTAATTTGTGAACTGGTCTTACTAAGTGGTCTACAAACTGAATACAGGGAACTATATAAAATTTAATAAGTCATTTTAACAGTATTTCCAAGAAAACTGGGGCATTACATACAACATCTCCATCCAAATCAAATATCAACACAGCTATTGCCAAACTAAACTGAACTAAGTCATATATCTGATTTCTGTAGAAATGATGGTCACATTCAAATCAAACCAGTTCAATGCATCACTTTTTTCCAGTGCTTTCTGTAGCTCCCTCCACCAATTCCGTTATATTCAGCATGTAGGACCCGGTGTACTGCCACTTTGCGCACCTTCTTTTTTTGCAAATACACAATTCATTTGCTCAGCTCAAATTCACTAAAGTCCCATTTTTCACTCTTCCATCCTCTGTGGCTCTCGTCCTCTCCACAGCTCACACCTGACCCTCTTTCATTACTGCTTAGCATTAGTCCAGTTAATGAGAGAGAGTGCTCCAGTCACCCCCCCCCCAATCCTTTTCCTCTTTCTCGGCTCTCCTTTCTCTGACCCTCATACCACACAACAAGCCAATTTTCAAGCATCCAATTCTGAGACATTGTCAGATCATTACATTTGGCTCTCTGTGTGTATAAGTAAGGGTAGCTAGTGTGTGTGTGGGGGACTGAAGGGTCATAGCCCCCTACCCAACCCCCCCTTAAAAATCTAATAATCCCTCTGGCCTAATGGCCCTCCACCTCTAAAGCTCTCCCCGTTAGACACACATGGGCAACACTTGAGCCAGGCTGCACTAAAAGGAGCATTTTCTCACCTTATTGTTCCATTGCTTTCTTTTTCCTTCTCTTTTTTTCCTCCCTCTCTCTTCAGCTTCGCTCTAAGACCAGAGTGACAGAGTGTCACTCCAGAGCAGGCGGTCAGCACGGGGAGAGATTAAGGCCACACTGGGTTAAGACAACAATATGGGGAAGCACTGGTAGACTTACAGGTGTAGTCCGACTCCTTTGAGTGCTCATTATTACAGAGCTATGGCTGAAAACTTACTTACAGTTCTCTAGCACACGCCCCCCCCCGTAGATACAGCCTCTTATTGGTTAAGAGTTCAGCTCCTGAAGGCCTTACATGTTTGATTTAACTGCCTGCATAATTGATGGTGAAATCAACCAATCAGGTTTTGAGTTCCAGTTGTGGGACCAATTTTGTGAGAAGAAATTTCACTCTAGGCCTTATAGAAGTCCAAGATACGTCACTGACTGTGAATATGAGTGGGAGTCTATCCAGGTTTCAGTCAGTTGTTAGAAATGCGAAACAGCTTGGCAGCTCTATGCAAGGACTCGTTACTAAAGGATTAACAGTAAAAATACAACATGTAATGTAAATACATATGTTAATGCCTGTTATAAGCTTTAAGTTAATATGGAATGTGTTTTACAAGTCTGTGTTTAATCAAAACTGGCCAAGAAATGCTCATTCACAGCAGCGTTAGCTTAGTACTAACTACCGTTAGAAAGCAGAAGTTAGCATTGTCGTAAAGGTGTGTTTGTCCACATTCATTGGTTTGGCATTTGTGGTCGAACTGAAGGCCTAGCTCTTACACCCTGTCCTAACAGCCACTGGTTGTTCAAATGTAGTATCTCATTGCATCACAAAGCCATCAGGATGTTTACATTAGATGTGTCAAGTGCGCACATTAAATCACAATGTAAACAAACCACAGGACTAGGTATTTTGAAATATCTTTCAGTTAGCGGAGAATTTGATAATAGATTTCATAAGGTTGGCCAGTGTGGACGTAAACAGCAGTCCTCTTGTTTTACCACACTATAAACCTTAATGTTGAGAATTATTAATTGAACTAGAAGAGGAAAGTTCATGAATGAACTGGCTTGATGAAGCTGTAGAGATGAAATCCCACATGGTTGCTAGTATGTTCCTAGGCCATTGCTATGGTATCCCAGGTGGTTGCTAGTATGTTCCTAGGCCATTGCTATGGTATCCCAGGTGGTTGCTAGTATGTTCCTAGGCCATTGCTATGGTATCCCAGATGGATGGCTAAGGTGTTGCTAGGCCATTGCTATGGTATCCCAGATGGATGGCTAAGGTGTTGCTAGGCCATTGCTGTAGTATCCCAGGTGGTGGCTAAGGTGTTTCTAGGCCATTGCTATGGTGTCCCAGATGGATGGCTAAGGTGTTGCTAGGCCATTGCTGTAGTATCCCAGGTGGTGGCTAAGGTGTTGTTAGGAAATTGTTTTGGCATCCCAGGTGGTTGCTAAGGTGTTGCTAAAGCATTGCTGTGGTATCCCAGGTAGTTGTTAATGGTTTGCTAGGCCATTGCTGTAGCACCCCGCTGACTGTGAATATGAGTGGAAGTCTATCCAGGTTTCAGTCAGTTGTTAGAAATGCAAACAGCTTGGCAGCTCTATGCAAGGACTCGTTACTAAAGGATTCACAGTAAAAATACAACATATAATGTAAATACAAATGTTAATCAAGCAACAGAGAATGGGAGGGAGTGTGTTTTCACGAAATAACATCACGGCTGTGATTTGGATGTTATTCGCGATAACACACGACCTCGAATGTTCTATTATTTGTATACAACAGTAAATAAATAAAGTAATAAATAAAAACTGGGCCGTGATCGCGTAATTTAATATGTTTTAATGTTCGCAGTTCCTTCCGCCAAATTATATTTCCTTAACGAGCAGCTTGTTGCCACGTCAGAGTAACGAACTCCGCCCACTCGCTGGACAGCCTTCTGTAAGCCTCACTTTTTGAAGTACAGACTGAGCCATAAAACTGCCGCAATATCAAGTTCAGCTCAGTTTTGTCAGTTTTTGCCAGATCAGTATTAATGTTGTTTTGTTCCAGCCAGTCTGTAAAGCATCTTACAGCCCATTTAGTTTGGCGAATGGTGTTGGGTTCATTTCTGGCTGATTCCAGGTTGTTCAGCTGTTCTTCTGTCACAGCTGCCGACTGAAAAGCTGCTCAGTGGTGATGACAGTTTGGGAATTTAGTGTCGAACGAACCACAGGGCTATCGTAAAAAGCCGGTTTACTGAGGAAGCTGTTCAGCTGTGGTTTGAAGCATGCATTTAATAGAGTATATATCCTCATATTTCATACCAGCAGTCTAAATAACATAGTTAAAATAGCTTTATACCACTTATCAGTCACAAAACAGACAGTGTTCACCTCTAACGTCAAGCTGTTTCTCTCCTAATCGATTAGTGGAGGGGTTGTAGAGATCCATGAGTTTCTCCTCTTCCGATTTGGAGTGGAATGGAATCGTGCTCTGCTGCTCACAGCTGGTGGAGACAACTTCATTGATTCTACTGAGCATTTTGGTTTTGGGTGTTGCGTCACTTGCTGTTCGGACATGGTGTAATAAGTCATTGTTCGCCACTGTACATAACCAACATTGCACAAAAAGAAATCTGGACAATCTTGCCAGTAATCACTGAAATTACATTTAAAATCAATCCAGCTCAAGCAGTGTTTATTAAAAGGAAGCTAGTAGCCATGTCTCAAATCTAAGGGTGCATTGCATCACTGAAGACAATTGTCTTCTTTGTCTATTGTTTGCAGTTATTACAATACAAGTCTATCTTCTCAAAATATGCAAATGGCACTGTTATAGAAATACAATAAGCCTATATAATTGATGGTGAAATCAACCAATCAGGTTTTAATATCTGATGGGTGGAACCAATTTTGTGAGAAAACGTCCCGTCCCTCGAGGCCTTCTAGAAGTCCAAGATACATCACTGACTGTGAATATAAGTGGGAGTCTCTCCAGGTTTCAGTCAGTCATTAGACGTCGGACACAGCTGCAAAGTGGTGAGAAGATGCAGCACCAGAGTCTGTAATGAAATGTCAATTTTAATGAAACATTTTTAAACATAAGACTTTCGCTTAAAGGCCTCCGCAGACTTCTTGCGGAGATGACGTTCGCCTGGCTTCAGCGAACAACATGACGTAAATGGGAAGAAACCAAACAATCGCAGACGTTGTGCAAAGGCTTCGTTCACCATGTTGCGCACAAGGCAGCTGGGCGAACTCCGCAGACGAAGACGCTATGCGACAAAGCCTCTGATTGGTCGGTAAAAAAGAGGTGTGCCATCAAACAAAGATGGACTTTGAGGAGCTTCAGCTTTGGCAGACACTAATATTTCACTGTGAAACGCATATTTGTTAAATAAACAATTACAACTTCCTAAATGTAAGATGTTATTTTGGTTATTCGGTAATACTAACTAGTACTAAGCACCAAAACATACAGGTTATCTTATATTTAGGTTCACAAGAGGACGAGGCTGAAATTGACTTCCTATTCACCAGCTTCTTGTTCGAATTGTCCTATTCCACCTTAAATGGTGGCAGGATTCTGAACTCAAACGTCGTCATAGGTAAAACAGTGAAAGAATCGTTTTCCAGCAGCCATTAAACTTATCATAAAATGTCATAGCGACGTGGAGCATCAGCGACAGGCAACACCAAACCAGAAAGTATACGAGCTTGTAAGCTCACAAAGACACTTTCGGCTTCACACAACCCTCGAAAATTTCGTTTCACACGAAGTCTGCTGAGGCCTTAAGTCAGTAAGCTATGACATCGTGTTACAGCCGACTGAAGCGTGTTCAAGAACGTGTGCATGTTAATTCTGGGGTAATTGGTCTATAGCAGTTAGCTGGGTTTTCTGTAAGGACTTTAATTCTGAAGGTGGGACTAGCCCACTGGTTGTGTTCTGTGTGGATGAGGAAGTACTGAGTCATCCACACGGCTGAGAAAGTAAGACATAGCGAGGCCAGAGCAAACTCTTAGAGAGAGACCTCTTTGTGTGCGGCGTGGCTGTGGCCCACTACAGCTCGTTAATAAAGCATAATGACTTGTGCAAAAGCTGTAAATGTGCACGAGTGAACACTGAAAAGGAGGCTTCGTACACCGGCCTTAGCACTGTCTCTCCTACCTCCACTGCATCCTTAGCTCTGACACACGGCCGGTGTATCTGCGAAACCCTCAGTAAACGATCTCCTTCCTTAACCACCGCCAGAGCGGCCCTGTGTTTTTCAGCCCCGGCGGCCTCATTTAGAACACGTCCGCAAAATTAATGCGGAACAAACTCGGCAGTAACCGAGCCGACTAATTTTTGCTCATTTCGCATGAATTATTGATGCGGCAGAAATATACCATATGCTCCCGCCGGAGTCACGCACATCCATCCTGCCGCGGGAATTGGGCCTGTTCTGGGTGAAAAGTAGAAAGAGCTTATAGTGGTGCTTTAAAAGGGCTGTGTAACTTATAGCAGCGTGTTAATCAGAGATAAATCAGAAGAGCGTAATTACACTCCCAACTGAGAGACCCCCACCACCTGAAAGTCTTTATTCAGAGATCATTACACCATTATACTACTCAATACCCCAACAGAGAGAGCTCATGAGTGAGCCAAGTCAGATGACTTCATGGTTTAGAAGTGTAAAATCAACACAACAGAAGAGCATTTGTAGAGCAACGCTAAATTTAAGAATATGCAAAATGCAGAGACCATACAAAAGCCGTACTGTAAACAGGGACACAACGTAAAGCTTACGAGTGGAATTTATTCAAATGATTTAAAGCTGCGATAGTGCAAACCTGGTTTGTTGAGTTTACCGGAATGAATTAAAAAAAAATTCCTTTGTATGAGTCACTATTTATTATTGGCAGGAACTACATCGCTAAGCAAAGTACTGGCAATTCAAACGTATGAAGGCAGTCATTTTCCTTAAACCATTTAAATGAGCTCAACAAATCAGGCTTTCCTGTGTATGTGTGAAAAGGCTCGTTTGAGCCGTCATCAATTATGTTAATTGAGTAATTTAGTTGTGTAGCGACGTAATAAATGTGCAAAACATAATGAATTTCAATAAGGACAACATTTATTAATTCTGGTAAATTAGATCAAGTAGATGAAGTTAAACTAAATTATGTAAAAGCAACTTACATGAATCAAGGCAACCGATTTCCTTAAATCATCCAAGCAAAGCCAGCAGTGGAGTAAACTTGGGTTTTGTTTTGTTTTTGTTTTTTTTTTTTTGGAAGGTGATTTTTGAGATTACAGAGTTTGACAGTTTAACGTGAGCGTGCTCATTGGTGGATGTTCTTAGGAGTGTTCGTGAAACCCACTGACAGCATTCAGAATAATACAGTTCAGTTACATTTCAAACGTCTGAGTAACCGATATATCTCTCATCTGTAAATATGGTAATATGGTAAGGCCACACTGAGATAAAGATGTACGCAACGGTTTGAACACTCCAAATCAAATCTAGTGATATTTGGTTGATTTTCTATGTGAAATTAACAAAGTTAACACATCCTCTGCAGGTCGCAAACATTTTTCTACAAAGTCTGGGGCAAATTTTTATTTATTTGCAGATAACATACTGAAAAAATACTAAAATTAAGTTGCACAGGAAACATTTTGTCCTTGATTTTTCCCCAATATGTTACATTAAACAAACAAACAATAATTATGCATTAAAATGTGAAGAAGTGTGTTCACTGTAGAGGAACTTACTTTTACTTAAAATCAACAAAAACATGTCATTTGGCCAAGGGTGTCCACACTTTTGCATACAACTATAATATAATATAATATAATATAATATAATATAATATAATCTATTATATAATATAGTACAATAATATAATTTAATAACATAAACAGCCCATGGTTTTATAAGCAACAGCCAAAAATATTGACACCAGCATGTCCATATGTCCATAATTGCTTTTCAGTTGCCACTATTTCCAAAACCACAAAAACTGAAAACAGACAATCAGCCAGTGAAGCACTATTTAACTGAACCTATTGTAACTAAGGTAGTATAATAAAAATGATTGTTATTGTTATGGCACAGATAAACACACATTGCACAGTACTATATATAACACACACTCATTTATATATATATATATATATATATATATATATAAACGAGTGTGTGTTTTATATAATACTGTGCAATGCGTGTTTATCTGTGCAATAATATACATATGTATGTATATATATATTTATATGTACATATGTATATACACAGGCCAATTATCAGCTAACTCATATATCTACCGTTTATTTTTTTCCAGTAAGTTAAACTCAGTAAATAACCAGTAATTGTTTTGAAAATTATGCTAAATTGTTCTGAAATTGTGCTAAAATTTGCAGATTTTTCAGTTGCAAAACCAACAAAATGTGCAGTATGACCAGGGGGTGTTAAAACTTTTGCATACAATTGTATATATTGTTTTGTAAAATACATAAAGCTACATTAGTAAATTCACCAGATTTTTAACTGGTTATTGTTTACAACGCTGCATAATATTCACTGGTGCAAAATTAAAAGAAGCAGGAAAGAACAGAATAACTTAAGACAGAATAACTCATGCGGCTAATATATGCAAAATCACATATTTGTATATTTAAATTTAAAATGCATATATTACTGATAGTAATGAAATATCTATGCACATCTTTCAGTACATACCCTATTCACTGTATGTATATTAGTTTTAGCTTTTGAAATAATATTGTATATTTCACATTTCTGTTGACACTAACAGCAGGAAAAACTCCTTCTACATCTTTACTTGCTAAATGAGGATCTTTATTCTGATTCTCTAAAGAAAAGTCAGCCCACTCTGGCTGCGCTGGTTGGATATAAGCTAATATGTTGTATGGAGTTGGATTCACAATTGGAATTGCGTCCATACGCTGCACTACGTGGTACCATTTCAAACCCCTCCGGTAGGCCTATAACAGTAGGCCTGTATAATGACAGACTTGCTGTTTAGCAGGAATAACACCAGGACAGAAGCGCGACAAAACAGTAAGCAATGCCTCTCTTAGTTCAAGTGATAGGCATTCATAGTGAGATATGTCTGCGCTTCAGAGAAATGATTGTATTGCTAAGCAAGAAAAGGAACGGCTCCCTGCTGTGAGTCATTGGGAAATATACCACAGGCGGCGTGACTGCCGCCGCAGAACGAAAGCCCGGAATCTCATTTACCACGAAGGCCGGCACGGTCATTTTTAACTTACTCCACCATGATATAGTGCTGCATAGGTGGGTTGTTACACAGGTACGTTTTTGTTTGCCTATAACATTCCATCTATCTCCTGGATGAATTGCTAATCCTCGGAGTCATTTAGGAGCAGTCAATCACGTAAGAATAGCTAATGACCTACGGGCGGATTTCTTATATTGGTGTCATATTGTTATGTTGGTGATATCATAATCAGTCCTCACTGGACGCTCTAGAAGAGAAGGGGCACCACCTAGTGTTAGGAGATGGCTACATTCAATCCTTCTTAATACAGCTCAAGGAACGCATCATCTACAGACAGTGATACAGTGAGTTGCCACCGGTGTGTTCGCTGTTGATCAGTATTCTTCCCTCGTAATCATGTAGGGCCTGTCATTTATCCCTGCTGTAATACAGCAACACGCAAATGGACCAAGCCTATTGGGCTGAATATGGGCCTGAAGCAGGGAAACCATTGGAAATGAAGCTGTGGGGAAACCTTATCAGCTTGTCATCAAAGTGATAGTTTGGCCAAAAATGTCCCACCTTACTCCAAGGCCCAGTCCCTTTTCTTCTTTTTACCCCTACCCCTTGTTTTCGAGTGTCACCCTAACCTCTTGGAGCTGAGTTACAAGGGATAGTGGTTGAAATGTTGCCATATAAATTGGGACCCTCAAATAAAAAAAACATTACTTCATTAACAGCTACTAGCGCTGCTCTGTAGGCGACCCTGCCAGTCTGCAGTGACAGCAGAGGAGGGTAAAGTTCAGCTCCTCACTGCTGGGCTTTAGTTACATTTAGGGCATCATATGCCTTCAAAGAGGGGGGCAATTATTTATTATCACCCACCCCTAATTCTTCAGTGATATGAAGCTGAAGTCAGATATTCACCAGCTTCTTGTTCGAATTTTCCCGTTCCACCTTAAATGGAGCAGCAGTTACATTCTGGTGCTTCAGGCGTCAGAACTGCTGGACTATTTAAGGTGGAACGGGAAAGTTAGCTAGCTAGCTACTGAGACATTAGCATGCTATTAGCGATTTATTATGCTTGTTATGGGGAAAACGACCATAATACACTGAAACGACATTAAACTAAGATAAAACAGTGATTATCGTAATTTTTTAAGAGAGAAAATTCTCACATTTGTGGGTTTCTTTGGTCTCTTGTTCTCCATCATGCCGGTTTTTCTTTTTTCTCATAACTCTCTGTTTAGAGTGTCTGAAAAACCTCCGTTTGGAGGGTCATGTAGCCCCAACACTTCACCCTACCCCTCTATTTCAACAAGAATCAGGACACCCTGCCCCTAGACTTGAACGCGCAAAACAGAGGGCTAAGGGCTAAGTGGTAGGGGCGAGGGGTGAAATGGGATTGGGCCTAAATGTCAGTCAGCTAAAATATATTTGTTGTCTAAAGTTAGCTTCCTTAGTTCTGCACTGCAGCTAGGAAGCTAACATAGCATGTCAGGAGCTACTAGCCACCTGGTTAGCATTGTGCAGATTATCATCACTCCTTGCTTCAAACTGCAGCAAATTTTTAAGTAATCTCAGTGTTATCTCGCTGACCTAATGTTGTCTTTTACAAAGGTGTTCAGGCATCAGAATCGCTGCTGCTACTGTTAGCTAAGTGACTTTAGCTGTGTAGTTTTGTTAGCTAAGTTCTTTTGTGCAGTTTTATAGATAAAAATGCATCATATAGTGCCAGAAAATCCAATGAGTTTATTTAATATCACCTAACAACTTGTTTTATTCTGATGTTAACAAGTTAGCAGTGACGGTTTATAATAACTTTCTTGAATAAACCATTAATAGGTGTGAGGAAACAACTATTTAATTAGAATTTGAAATGTTTAATGCTTGGAAATGACAGCTTATTTTGTGTATTTTTTTAAAATCCCCATAAGCTGCTATCACGATAGCTGCTATTCTTCCTGGGGATAAAGGAGATATACTATACATTACAAAATAGTGCAATAACAATCAACAAAACATGAGTAAAAAACAAAAGAAAAACAAAAAAGAAACTGAGAGAAAACAAAACACATGAGGAATGGAAAATAACATAGTAGAACAATTTAGAACATAAAATAACAGTAGAAAATTGATTGTAAATGTTGTTTTTCTGTTTTTCTTCATTCACAAGAAACCCACTGACTAATAAACTTGTATACACTGTTGTACATTGTGTACAATACAATGTTCATGTATATAAATCATATATATATATATATATATATATATATATATATATATATATATATATATTTTATTAATGACATAATTTGTTGACCTTTACATTGTGTTTAAATTTCATGAAGAATGGACCAAAAGAAACAGCCCAAAATGACTTGGGAAAAGGTCTGGTTCCATTGACTTACATTAAAAGTAAAGTAGGTTTTGGTTTTAAAGGAGGTATGAGGTTTTGTTCCGACAACAGCGATATAGATAACATTATAACTCCTGCTGGACTACAGTCTGTAACTGTAGAACTACAAAGTGCACCTATATAGTAAGTGGAGCTGATAAAACAATGAGTGTAGAAACAGGGAGGTGGTCATAACGTTATGCCTGATTGGTGTATATATATATATTTATTAATTCAAGTTCTCACAGGTGTTGTATATAATGTATGTAATTTAGCTACAGGCCTTTTTGCAACAGCTAAAGTTATTCATAATTAGCTCATGTTTCTAAAATCAAAGTGATATATGCTGGTCATGTGTGCCCTCACTGAGCAGGTACTATTTGGGTGGTGGATCATTCTCAGCACTGCAGTAACACTGACGTGGTGGTGGTGTGTTAGTGTGTGTTGCGCTGGTCTGAGTGGATCAGACACAGCAGTGTTGCTGGAGTTTTTAAACACTGTGTCCACTCATTGTCCACTCTATTAGACACTCCTACCTAGTCAGTCCACCTTGTAGATGTAAAGTCAGAAGCGATAGCTCATCTGCTGCTGCACAGTTTGTGATGGTCATCCTCTAGTCCTTCATCAGTGGTCACAGGACGCTGCCCACAGGACACTATATATATATATATATATATTTGGAAAAGTTTTGGAAACTTACACATCCGAGTAATTTGCTTTGCTGATTTGTTTACATGAACTGATCTTGGACAACTTAGTGTTTATTATTTAATAGGCATGTTGTAAATTTACATGTACATCATTTATGACTCTGATTACACATCAACAATGTCAATTATAACCATTTCAAATTCTGATCAACTAATGGTTTGTTTACAGTTGTTAAAGTCAAAGGCTTATTAAACACAGTGCTTATAAACCTTTGTTAGCCATATTAGCCTGCTAGCTTCAGTGCAAAACTAAAGAAGCAAACTTGTTGCAAAGCTTATTTCAGGTTCCAGACATAAACAATTGTCTCATTCATTGACAAATAGCATTTCAGGCAGGCTTAGCCCACAGGAAAGCGAATCATTTCCCGGTGATGGCAAATGGAGGCGTTTATTGTGTGCAGTGCCAGACTCTTTGCATGTATATACTGCATTTGTTTAGCAGGCCCGAGCAATGCAAAGCGGCACAGCTCACATAAGCACGGGACAATAACAAAACCGTGGCTACTTATCTGGAACTGACTCGGTGGCCAGTGGTTGCCTAACTCACTATTACTAAGAACTTTTACAGATAGGAAAATGCCAGTGAAATTTGTTTGTAGTCGGATTTGATCGCCGCAAAGCAGGAGAGTTCCTCATAATAACACCCGGGACAGAGCGTGTCAGTTGACGTGCTGGCATGTCAATTTCTAGTTCCTCTTTTTAATTATTCAGTAGGACCTACACATACAGAAAATCAAAAGGTGAGGCCTAATATATATTTCCTGTGAATCTGAAGTGATCTGAATGATTTACGCAGTGATGCACTTGTACCGATTTGCATTACAAATTCTTCATTAATGAGCAGGTCTTATTAAGAGGTCCTCAGGGGGAATGTAAAATTTGTGGGGAAAGTCTTGGTCGGAGTTTTAATGAGAAAGCTGGAGAAATTCCAGCTGCTAATCCCACCTCTATTCTTAACTTTATATATTTGTAACTTCTCAAGCTTCTCCAAGCTGGGCAACACATTATTTGAAAGCCTTGTATGTAGAGACTAACATGCATAAGCATTGAACAATGCATTTAAAAAGCAATACTTTTAAGACAATCTTATTTAAAAAGCCTTTTTTTTTTTACTGAAAAAAGCACTTTTTTCAGTTTTAGCAAGAAAAAGAAGTGACATAAGAGCTGTTAAACTAAAGTGGCACACATTTGTTCCATGTTATGAAGGCCTTGTATCAGTACCAGTGCTGAAGTGTGACTATTAGATCCAGGCCTTCAATTTGAGTCAAAACTTGGTCAAAACCACTTTGACGATAATTGCTAACATTATTAGGAATATGAATATGAATATTAATATTATATTGCTAATTCCTGTCAGCATCCCTATGGGATTCTAGTAGTTTGTTAGCACTAACCATGAATATTTCTCGGCCATTCTACATTAAACCCAGACCTCTGGATCTTTTTAAAGACATTCCATGTTTTACTTGAAGCTTGTGACAGAAATTCCAGCTGCTAATCCCACCTCTATTCTTAACTTTATATATTCGTATCTTCTCAAGCCAAAACTGAGCAACACATTATTTGAAAGCCTTGTATGTAGAGACTAACATGCATAAGCATTGAACAATGTATTTCAAAAGCAATACTTTTAAGACAAGCTTATTTAAAAAGCCTTTTTTTACTGAAAAAAAAACACTTTTTTCAGTTTCAGCAAGAAAAAGTGACATAAGAGCTGTTAAACTAAAGTGGCACACATTTGTTCTAAGGCCTTATATCAGTACCAGTGCTGAAGTGTGACTATTAGATCCAGGCCTTTAATTGGAGTCAAAACTTGGTCAAAACCACTTTGACAATAATGCTAATTCCTGCCAGCATCCCTATGGGATTCCAGTAGTTTGTTAGCACTAAGCTAATGGCGATCCACATGAATATTTCTCTGCCATTCTACATTAAACCCAGACCTCTGGATCTTTTTATAGACATTCCATGTTTTCCTCGAAGCTTGTGACATACAAATTAGTATATATTTGACATATTTTAGCATATATTTGCAGGTTAGAGCTGCTGCTGCTTCTGTTTTCCATTTCTAACGACCTGCTGATTAAGCTGCTGCTCCTATTCACAGTCAGTGATGTATTTAGTACTTCAAGAAGGCCTAGAGATGTTTTCTCTCCCATCTGTTGGAAATCCAACATGTGATTGATTGATTCCTCTGTCACCTCGTAATGATGCTGATGGTTTATCCAACATTAGGCTTTCTCTTCAGCTCCTGAAGTCCTAACCAGTAGGAGAGCTCACTTCACTATATCTACAGATACTATGAGAATATCAATTCCTGATTGGCCAATTTTCCACTCAGTGTTTGAAAAGTTTAACCCTTTTTTTCATCCTGAGTTTAACAGTAAAAGAAGAGTAGTGCTGTAATACTTGCAGAGTGTACATACAAGGCTGATTCAGTTGAATAAAAATTGAGTAAAAATTACAGGCCAGGGCTCCAGACTAATGCTGACCCACCAACGGGATGATGTTTGCAGCCTTGGGACTTGCATGTGAAAACTAATGTCTGTAATATATAGTCATAAAACTGGGCCAGCCATCCACAGCCACCCTGAATATAGCAATATTTAATCCAGAAGCTGTTATTTAGTTCACTTTTCAGTGATCTTTTAGAGCATTTTGTACCACAACCTAAATGCTAATTTCCACTAGCCTGTCTATTGGAATGATTTGGTTCAGGCCAATCATTAATTAGCACATTAATTAGTCTCAAAACTATATA